>NW_025758457.1:0-5155 GCF_021184085.1 Oncorhynchus gorbuscha | reverse complement strand
AAAAAATAATATACCTAGCTGGGTATTGTAACAAAAAAAATGATTAGCCTGCTAATATTGTTGCACTCGCTAAGTCTCCTGGTCTTAGTAACTTGTCTGTAACCTGATTTGATGTGTGAAGTCCCAGCAGATTATTTGTTGATCAAAGTGCTTTTCCCAAAATATATTTATACAACAACAAAAATGACAAAAAAGCATCCCCAAAGATTAAAAACTCAAAGTTAAGGCCTCCTGGCCACCAAACTAAACCTCACAGCCTGGTTACTGCTGCCTCCCAGCCACCAAACTAAACCTCACAGCCTGGTCACTGCTGCCTCCTGGCCACCAAACTAAACCTCACAGCCTGGTTACTGCTGCCTCCTGGCCACCAAACTAAACCTCACAGCCTCACAGCCTGGTTACTGCTGCCTCCTGGCCACCAAACTGAACCTCACAGCCTGGTTACTGCTGCCTCCTGGCCACCAAACTAAACCTCACAGCCTGGTTACTGCTGCCTCCTGGCCACCAAACTGAACCTCACAGCCTGGTTACTGCTGCCTCCCAGCCACCAAACTAAACCTCACAGCCTGGTTACTGCTGCCACCTGGCCACCAAACTAAACCTCACAGCCTGGTTACTGCTGCCTCCTGGCCACCAAACTAAACCTCACAGCCTGGTTACTGCTGCCTCCTGGCCACCAAACTAAACCTCACAGCCTGGTTACTGCTGCCTCCTGGCCACCAAACTAAACCTCACAGCCTGGTTACTGCTGCCTCCTGGCCACCAAACTAAACCTCACAGCCTGGTTACTGCTGCCTCCTGGCCACCAAACTAAACCTCACAGCCTGGTTACTGCTGCCTCCCAGCTACCAAACTAAATCTCACAGCCTGGTTACTGCTGCCTCCCGGCCACCAAACTGAAACTCACAGCCTGGTTACTGCTGCCTCCCGGCCACCAAACTAAACCTCACAGCCTGGTTACTGCTGCCTCCCGGCTACCAAACTAAACCTCACAGCCTGGTTACTGCTGCCTCCTGGCTACCAAACTAAACCTCACAGCCTGGTTACTGCTGCCTCCTGGCTACCAAACTAAACCTCACAGCCTGGTTACTGCTGCCTCCTGGCTACCAAACTAAACCTCACAGCCTGGTTACTGCTGCCTCCTGGCTACCAAACTAAACCTCACAGCCTGGTTACTGCTGCCTCCTGGCTACCAACCTAAACCTCACAGCCTGGTTACTGCTGCCTCCTGGCTACCAAACTAAACCTCACAGCCTGGTTACTGCTGCCTCCCGGCCACCAAACTGAACCTCACAGCCTGGTTACTGCTGCCACCCGGCCACCAAACTAAACCTCACAGCCTGGTTACTGCTGCCTCCCGGCTACCAAACTAAACCTCACAGCCTGGTTACTGCTGCCTCCCGGCTACCAAACTAAACCTCACAGCCTGGTTACTGCTGCCTCCCGGCTACCAAACTAAAACTCACAGCCTGGTTACTGCTGCCTCCTGGCTACCAAACTAAACCTCACTGCCTGGTTACTGCTGCCTCCTGGCTACCAAACTAAACCTCACAGCCTGGTTACTGCTGCCTCCTGGCTACCAAACTAAACCTCACAGCCGGGTTACTGCTGCCTCCTGGCTACCAAACTAAACCTCACAGCCTGGTTACTGCTGCCTCCTGGCTACCAAACTAAAACTCACAGCCTGGTTACTGCTGCCACCTGGCCACCAAACTGAACCTCACAGCGTGGTTACTGCTGCCTCCCGGCTACCAAACTAAACCTCACAGCCTGGTTACTGCTGCCTCCCGGCTACCAAACTAAACCTCACAGCCTGGCTACTGCTGCCTCCCGGCTACCAAACTAAACCTCACAGCCTGGTTACTGCTGCCTCCCGGCTACCAAACTAAACCTCACAGCCTGGTTACTGCTGCCTCCCGGCTACCAAACTAAACCTCACAGCCTGGTTACTGCTGCCTCCCGGCTACCAAACTAAACCTCACAGCCTGGTTACTGCTGCCTCCCGGCTACCAAACTAAACCTCACAGCCTGGTTACTGCTGCCTCCTGGCCACCAAATAAAGCCTCACAGCCTGGTTGCTGCCTCCCAGCTACCAAGCCCAAACCTCACAGCCTGGTTACTGCTGCCTCCCGGCTACCAAACTAAACCTCACAGCCTGGTTACTGCTGCCTCCCAGCTACCAAACTAAACCTCACAGCCTGGTTACTGCTGCCTCCCGGCTACCAAACTAAACCTCACAGCCTGGTCACTGCTGCCTCCCAGCCTCACAGCCTGGTTACTGGGCACATTTATAAGCCTACATCTGCGTGCAGACTGGGTAGTGTAAGCCTACATCTACAGACTGGGTAGTGTAAGCCTACATCTACAGACTGGGTAGTGTAAGCCTACATCTACAGACTGGGTAGTGTAAGCCTACATCTACAGACTGGGTAGTGTAAGCCTACATCTGCAGACTGGGTAGTGTAAGCCTACATCTATGTGTAATCAGATGCACGTCCTTACTCAATGTTGACAGGAGCGCTTCAAACAAAACGCAATTAACATTGACCAGGAATGTTCTTGTTTTGATTCATTGTATTTCTGAAGAATAGAGGAAAAGATTGCAGTGAGCCTCAAAAGAACAGAAGTGGAGTAAAGCACCAGTCAAAGGAGTCATCTCAGGAGTGACGACTGATGTTCAGGTTGAATCCCTGATGAGAATTCCTGGTGTGATTAGTGCCCGGAGTCTGACCCGCTTAGTGAATGGAGAAAAAATATAAATAGCAAATATCAAATCAAATCAAATCAAATGTATTTGTCACATACACATGGTTAGCAGATGTTAATGCGAGTGTAGCGAAATGCTTGTGCTTCTAGTTCCGACAATGCAGTGATAACCAACAAGTAATCTAACTAACAATTCCAAAACTACTGTCTTATACACAGTGTAAGGGGATAAGGAACATGTACATAAGGATATATGAATGAGTGATGGTACAGAGCAGCATACAGTAGATGGTATCGAGTACAGTATATACATATGAGATGAGTGTGTAGACAAAGTAAACAAAGTGGCATAGTTAAGTGGCAGTGATACATGTGTTACATAAGGATGCAGTCGATGTTGTAGAGTACAGTATATACATATGCATATGAGATGAATAATGTAGGGTAAGTAACATTATATAAGGTAGCATTGTTTAAAGTGGCTAGTGATATATTTACATCATTTCCCATCAATTCCCATTATTAAAATGGCTGGAGTTGGGTCAGTGTCAATGACAGTGTGTTGGCAGCAGCCACTCAATGTTAGTGGTGGCTGTTTAACAGTCTACATATGTGAAGCTTGGTTATGTAAGAGACGGTGTAAGAGCTTTCGTCCCCAAACTATTACAGTGTAAGAATTGTGAAGGATTTGGCCATGTAACAAGTGTGTGCAGACAGATGGAGTACATTGAAGAACGGTGTGTAGAAGGATGACGGTGTTGCAATTTTGGTGTGGATCATGATCCCGAGTTCCTGGAGTGCCCTGTAACAGTAAAGGAGATTGAGGTGGCAAAGGTTAGAGCAATGAATCAACTCTCCTATGTGGAGGCGATTAAAAGAATTGAGAAAACAAGTGATGCTAGTGAAGATATGGTAGTGGGCGCACAACAGCCTGTAGGAAATGTTTGCGGCCAGGCAAAAGATACCCTGTTGTGTTAAAAAGGTGGATTTTGTGGCGTTCATTTCCACAGGTATAAACTGTACGACACAAGTCTCAAGGGGATCGAAGAAACTGGACATTAATTGTGGCCGCGACAGAAAAGTTTATGGGTCTGAAGGATTTTACATCTGATGACTTGCAAGGGAAGTGCCGGAAAACCCGCCCTCCCGGGTTCCCCTTGAGCTTGTTTACGGATCCGATCTGTTTTATTTTTATATTTTTTTTTACATCATTTAAAAAAAAGAAGTTTATTTTATGTATTTTTGGTAGTTTGGTAGATGGTTTTGGTATTTTGTTCCATTTTTGGGAATCCTGTTTCCATCCCGAACAGTAGGTGGCAGTACGCAACATTAAATTGTGCGCTCGCTAACATACCATAGAAGAAGAAGACTTCCGCGTTTCCGTTCAGCACACAGGCGTGGTAAAAAAAAAATGGCAGAACAAGATTCAGTGCCGAGTGATCTTTACAAGCATGTATATTCATTTCTACTAGAGAACAAGTTTACCAAGGCTGCTCAACACTTCATCAAACAAGCTAAAGTGGTAGGCGCCATATTCTGTATCTCTATTTAACAGTTGTTTTGTTTACCGTTTAAGCTAGCTAGGTGAGCTAACGAGCTGCGCAGGCGGTGCACGCGTGATACCAACCCACCAAGTTTGAATGAGAATGCACTTTGTAATATATTTTTAACGTTAGACGAGTGACGGGTGCATTTTTTTCTTTCTTTAAATGTTTGCTTTTTATCAATTGCCCTCGTTGGAAGTATTGGACCAACTACATAGTTAGTTAACGAACGTTGACATATTGAACTAAAATGTCTCTGGCAAACTAAGAAATGCATTGATTCCTGCCCCGAAGAGCCTTGGTTTAAAGATGACTTCTATAGCCTGGCGTCCTTGATCAACCACATCTAAACTAGTCGTCTGTAAATAATGGCTCGTTTGCAGGACACAGCAAAGAAATGGTTTGTAGTGATGTACAGGTTAACTCATAACCTGCGTGGGTTTAGGGTCATGACATCGGATTAAGGGTGGGCGTGCTGATTTACCGATACACACACAAATCCACAAATGTATCTTTTTTGTGGAATTTATATCTATACACTACATTTTGAATTAGTCTTGCCTTATGTTTAGGCTGAATGGTATTAGTGCTGTAAACTTACATGCCTACACACCAATCACTAAATACTTTGAGGAATTTGCAGAACAATTTAAGAACAATGTCCGAGTTTAATTCTATATCAGAAAAGCTGCGAAATGGAGAGTTGAAGAGAGACAGAAATGTAATGTTTGGGAAAGATTTAGTTAAATGCTAAATGAGGACGATAGCCGTGAATGTTATGTGGTTCGACAGTCACAAGAGAGGGACTTCAAATCGACTTATGTTCAGATGTTTTAAATGGAAATCTGGACACTGACTGTAGGTTTTTAATCTCTCCTTAATATTAACGCCTGTAGAATTAAAAA
>NW_025758456.1:0-5156 GCF_021184085.1 Oncorhynchus gorbuscha | reverse complement strand
GGGTGTCAAACTCATTTATCGTGGGCCACATACGGCCTAGGGGAGATGTCAAGTGGGCGGACCATTAAAATTATACCATACTCTGCTATAAATAACCAAAATAACATGTCTTTCCTTTTGTTTTGGTGTAAAGAAGCTAAAGAACATTAGGAAAATATTGAAATTTAAGGAACTATCCTTTTACAAAACATTTCATGAAACACCTCATATTTCCTTAGACAAATGTGCAATTTACTTTTTATCATTCACAAATATGCATTGCAACTGATCCCACTGATTGTACAAAGGCACAAAACTTTAATTGGTACTGAAAAATATAGTAATGCACTTTAAGATTAAATGAGACTTTTAAAGAAAGGGAATTTTTAAACCACTTACACATACGCATATAAAATCTAAATGTAATCCCTGCGTACACCTTACAAACTAAGGAGAGTGATTTTAAATGTGTAATGAAGAAAGTGTTGCCTGTCCTGTAAATCTGTAAACTTCATACATGAAACATACATACACATACAATACATACTGAAAATGTATGGAGTTGTATGAACAGTAGAATTCCATCACACAACTTTTGTTTTGAAGCTGCTGACTAACATTAAAGTGCACATTTTTTAAATCACCACAGTAAGGATTCATCTTCACAGAGCTGTATTCTTTCAATGCAAACAGTATCTAAGGCAGCATTTTAAAGGTGTTAGTCTAGTCTGGACTTGTATTTGTACCTGAAACTTGGCATCTTTTGGCCTGTACAAGTGCATCAACACCAGGTGTCATGTCCTGACTAGCTGTCACTTTCAGAATGTCATTTAAGTGCTTGTTTGTGAGCCTTGAACGCATTTTTGTTTTATTGATATTCATCACTGAGAAAATTTGTTCACAAAGGTAGGTTGTCCCAAACATGCACAAAATTTTAGCAGCCAGGGCTGTTAATTTGGGGTAACCTGGTAGTAGATACTGATAAAATCTGTCCAGACCTACAGAGGCAAATTTGCCCTTCAAATCTGCATCACACTGCAAATCAATTATCTCTAGCTGAATTTCGACCGGCAGATCAGAAGCTTTAACTGTGAAAGGTGAGCGAAAAACTGAAAATTCTGTCTCAAGTTCACCAAATACCTGAAACGCGTTTCTCAAACTCCCGCGGTAGTCCTGCAATTTTGTCTTTGTACCGTTTCATGTCCGCATCAGGTCTGGTCACACACACATCTCTCAGACAGGGGAAATGAGCAGGGTTGCCATTTGCCAGTTGCATCTCCCCACAAAGTCAGCTTCAACTTAAATGCATGTATGTTGTCAGAAAACTGTGTGACAACTTTTTGCGACCTTGCAACATTTTGTTCAGATTGTTCAAGTGTTCAGTAATATCAACCAAGAATGCAAGGTCCCGTAGCCATTCTTGAGATTGTAATTCCAACACCGGTTTTCCTTTTTCTCCATGAACTGTCCGATTTCCTCTCGTAGATCAAAGAAATGCCTCAGCACAGCGCCTCGGCTTAACCATCTCACTTCAGTGTGGTATGGCAGGCTGTGGGTAATGTTGCTGTCGCTGAGAAGTTTGTCAAACTGACGATGGTTCAGACCTCTGGACCGGATGAAATTTACAGTGCGAACAACCACCTCCATGACGTGGTCCATTTTCAGCGACTTGCAACACAATGCCTCCTGGTGCAAAATACAGTGAAATGTCCAGAAACGATCTCCTCCATTAAGGGCTTGTACTTTGTCTTTGAACTTTGTCGCGGCACCTGCTTTCTTTCCGACCATGGATGGCGCGCCGTCTGTAGCCAGGCTGACAGCGCGGGACCAGTCCACTCCAACTCTGTCCAATGCAGCAACGACAGAGCCGAAAATGTCCTCGGCTGTTGTGGTGTCCATCATTGGCACCAACTCAAGAAACTCTTCAGTAACAGTCAATGTCTCATCAACTCCTCGAATAAATATGGCCAGTTGGGCCACGTCTGTGATGTCAGTGCTCTCGTCAATTGCCACGGAAAATGCAATAAATGACTTGACTCTCTGTTTCAATTGACTGTCTAAATCTGCCGATAGTTCGAAATCCTCTCTGCTATAGTATTCCTCGTCAGGCTAATATTGGCAAAAGCTTGTCGCTTCTCGGGACATACAAGTTCAGCCGCCTTCATCATGCATCGTTTAACAAAGTCACCATCGGAATACGGCTTCGATGCTAATGCTATTTCGCTAGCAATTAGGTAGCTGGCTTTTACCGCTGCTTCACTGACTTCTCGGCTCTGGATGAAAGTTGACTGCTGTTTCCTCAGACCCGCCAGCAATTCGTTAATCTTATCTCTTCTCAGTTGTCCTTGCAAGCCGTCATATTTTTCGCTGTGATGAGTCTCGTAGTGGCGTCGAATATTATATTCCTTCAATACCGAAACTTGTTGCAAAACACACCAAGCACAAAGGTTTTCCGTGCATCTCTGTAAATAAATAGGGCGTGGTCCATTTTTCTTTGAAAATTCTACACTCCTTATCTACTTTTCTCCGTTTGATAACGACATTTTGGCTAATGATGGTGTAGCGGAGAGGTAGAGACCAAGGTATTAACAACGTCGTAACAAGCAGCAGATGGCGCATTGATACCGTCTGCTGTTTTCAGTCTGTCTCAGTGATGCGGCTTGTCTTCTACTCTGATGGAAAGAGTGCGCCCCTTAGCGGATAATCCATGAATTGCAGCGAATTAAAAATATTAATTCCATGTCTTTTATGCATTTTTTCCACTTTCAAATTATCCTGCGGGCCTGATCAAACCTCCTTGGGGGCCGGTTCCGGCCCGCGGGCCGTATGTTTGACACCCCTGATCTACAGGGAATAGACTGTGGTGGACTGTCTGTCTGTCTGTCTGTCTACAGGGAATAGACTGTGGTGGACTGTCTGTCTGTCTGTCTGTCTGTCTACAGGGAATAGACTGTGGTGGACTGTCTGTCTGTCTGTCTATCTACAGGGAATAGACTGTGGTGAACTGTCTGTCTGTCTACAGGGAATAGACTGTGGTGGACTGTCTGTCTGTCTACAGGGAATAGACTGTCTGTCTGTCTGTCTATCTTCAGGGAATAGACTGTGGTGGACTGTCTGTCTGTCTACAGGGAATAGACTGTGGTGAACTGTCTGTCTGTCTACAGGGAATAGACTGTGGTGGACTGTCTGTCTGTCTATCTACAGGGAATAGACTGTGGTGACTGTCTGTCTGTCTATCTACAGGGAATAGACTGTGGTGGACTGTCTGTCTGTCTATCTGGGAATAGACTGTGGTGGACTGTCTGTCTGTCTGTCTACAGGAATAGACTGTGGTGGACTGTCTGTCTGTCTGTCTGTCTACAGGGAATAGACTGTGGTGGACTGTCTGTCTGTCTGTCTATCTACAGGGAATAGACTGTGGTGAACTGTCTGTCTGTCTACAGGGAATAGACTGTGGTGGACTGTCTGTCTGTCTACAGGAATAGACTGTCTGTTCTGTCTGTCTGTCTATCTTCAGGGAATAGACTGTGGTAGACTGTCTGTCTGTCTACAGGGAATAGACTGTGGTGAACTGTCTGTCTGTCTACAGGGAATAGACAGTGGTGAACTGTCTGTCTGTCTACAGGGAATAGACTGTGGTGAACTGTCTGTCTGTCTACAGGGAATAGACTGTGGTGGACTGTCTGTCTGTCTATCTACAGTGAATAGACTGTGGTCGACTGTCTGTCTGTCTATCTACAGGGAATAGACTGTGGTGGACTGTCTGTCTGTCTATCTACAGGGAATAGACTGTGGTGGACTGTCTGTCTGTCTGTCTGTCTACAGGGAATAGACTGTGGTGGACTGTCTGTCTGTCTGTCTGTCTACAGGGAATAGACTGTGGTGGACTGTCTGTCTGTCTGTCTATCTACAGGGAATAGACTGTGGTGAACTGTCTGTCTGTCTACAGGGAATAGACTGTGGTGGACTGTCTGTCTGTCTACAGGGAATAGACTGTCTGTCTGTCTGTCTATCTTCAGGGAATAGACTGTGGTGGACTGTCTGTCTGTCTACAGGAATAGACTGTGGTGAACTGTCTGTCTGTCTACAGGGAATAGACTGTGTGGACTGTCTGTCTGTCTATCTACAGGGAATAGACGGTGGTAAACTGTCTGTCTGTCTACAGGGGAATAGACTGTGGTGTACTGTCTGTCTGTCTACAGGGAATAGACTGTGGTGGACACTGGACCTCCCCCTCCCCTCATCTCACCCACCTCCCTCAGCTCACCCACCTCCCTCAGCTCCACACCCACCTCCCTCATCCACACCCTCCCCTCCCTCATCCACACCCACCTCCCCTCAGCTCACCCACCTCCCCTCATCCACACCCACCTCCCTCATCTCACCCCACCTCCCTCAGCTCACCCACCTCCCTCAGCTCACCCACCTCTCCCACCCACCACCTCCCCTCAGCTCACCCATCTCTCCTCCAGCTCACCCACCTCCCCTCATCTCACCCACCTCCCTCAGCTCACCCACTTCCCCTCAGCTCACCCACTGTAGCTCACCCACCTCCTCATCTCACCCACCTCCCTCAGCTCACCCACCTCCTCAACTCACCCACCTCCTCTCAGCTCTGCTCCACCTCCCTCAGCTCTCCACCAGAGTCTGTCTCCCAAATAGTTCCCTATCTCTGTGCACTACTTTTGACCAGGGCCCATAACATGAATGTTCTCTGACCCTCACCTCTCCTCACCTACATAGAGAGAAGTAGATGATCTCAGCCCCCTGTCCTCCGTAGTGGGCCCTTGAAACAAGTGCACTATGTAGGGAATAGGGTGCCATAGGGCTCTGGTCTAAAGTAGTGCACTATGTAGGGAATAGGGTTCTATAGGGCTCTGGTCTAAAGTAGTGCACTATATATAGGGAATAGGGTTCTATAGGGCTCTGGTTTAAAGTGGTGCACTATATATAGGGAATAGGGTTCTATAGGGCTCTTGTCTAAAGTGGTGCACTATATATAGGGAATAGGGTTCTATAGGGCTCTGGTCTAAAGTAGTGCACTATATATAGGGAATAGGGTTCTATAGGGCTCTGGTCTAAAGTGGTGCACTATATATAGGGAATAGGGTGCCATAGGGCTCTGTTCTAAAGTAGTGCACTACGTAGGGAATAGGGTTCTATAGGGCTCTGGTCTA
>NW_025758455.1:0-5157 GCF_021184085.1 Oncorhynchus gorbuscha | reverse complement strand
CCCTCCCACTCTGTCTGCCGTATTCTGTCTTTGTTCTTGTTTCCTTATTAGGATGCCGGTGGGCGGAGTTGAGAGGGTCGTCAGCTACATGGGAAACACCTGGGCCAGGTGTCTCCCAGGATAAATAGACCTCTTCCACATTCATGGAGGAGACTCTCTCCATGCAGACACCTTTGTAGATTGTGTTGTGGTTCTTGGTGGCCTTTTGTTTGTTTGCTTTGGCACCTTTCAACACCCTGCATTATCACATTCATGCATGCAAAACACTCACTTACACTACGGACTACTGATTACACACACCATTGGATATTTTCCTTAGTTGCTTTAGTTAATAAATATATCTTTTGTTACTCCTTATCTCCACGTTGTCTCCCTTTGTTACGGGCTTTGAGCCGGTTCGTGACAAGTGGGGCTCATCCGGGATCTTTGAACTATTGGTTTGGGAGACCGTGGAGGTACGTGTTTGGTTTGAATATGGTGTTTGAGTGTGATCGGCCCAGTATTGGTTGCCTTTGTTGTTTGGTTTGTGTGCTGCGTTGGAGAGAGTATAATGGTTAGTTTCCAGGCCCTGCCTAGCCTGAAACTCTTGTTCTACTTTCTGTTGGGACGTCAGTCTGAAGTGAGTAATCTGCTGTGTACCTCGGTGGGAGATTTGGGTAGGGTAGTGGAACTTGCTACCCGGAGCTATAGCCTTTTTCCCCTGATAGGTTTAGCGACGTGTTTCATTTTTTGGAATATGTTGGGCATGGTTAATGTTTGTTATTTTTGTGTGGTGTCTGTGGACTGAGCAGTTGTCTCGGGGCACATCCGTGGCTTGGTGGAATTTGCCAGCATGCTGGGGAGTTCTATTTCCTTGCCAGCGGGCTACAGTGCGTAAATTCCCACCGCAAATCTGCACGAAGACTAGGGTTGAGTTATTGTAGGTTTTGGGGGAAGCTCCATATCTCATCTCTCTTCTGTGGTGCTCAGGGTGATTGTCAATTCTCGGGTTGTGTTCTGGTGTGCTCAGCAGAAGGGAAAAGCGATAAAAAATTTGTGTGATTATGGCGTCTTATGTAGATAAGTTCATTCGCTCTCCATCAGAGGAATTGTTAGATTTAGGTACTAAAGAACAGCTGTTGAAGGTCGCGGAACACTACAAGGTTGAGATTAGTGATAAACGTCTAAAGAATTCTATTAGGTTGATATTGAAAGCCAATCTGATGGAGAGTGGTATTCTTGAAGTTACCACCGGGCCAGCCTCTGCTGAGGATTTGTTGTCTCCCCATAACGTTACAATGGCCATTCCATCGGTTAGTCCTAGTAGCCTTCTTTTTGAACAGCAGAAAGAACTGCTTTTGTTACAGCTAGAGCATGATCGTGAGAAGCTAGAGCATGATCGTGAGAAGCTAGAGCATGATCGTGTGAAATATGAAAAGGAATTGGCATTTAAACAAGATATGGAGCGTGCTAAAATCAAGTTGCAACAAGAACGTATAGAGTTGGTTAGGGAAGGAAAGATCTCAGGGGAGAGTTTGTTTTGGGAAGGTGACCCAGATTTACCTAGGGGTAGTTCCGCTTTTGGTCATGCCCCAGAGACATTTGATATTGTTGGGAACTTGCGGTTATTGCCTCGGTTTAATGAAAGGGACCCCGAGACATTCTTTTTCGTTGTTTGAGCCGGGTTGCTGACGCTAGGAGTTGGCCTGATTCTGACCGCACTTTAATGTTGCAGTGTGTGCTGACTGGTAAAGCGCAGGAAGCATATTCAGCTCTTAGTGTACACGACAGTGCCAGTTATGATAAAGTTAAAACAGCTGTGTTACAGATTTATGAATTGGTCCCTGAGGCTTACCGCCAACGATTTAGAACTTTAAAAAGGGACGATAACCAGACTCATGTTGAGTTTGCGCGACAGTTATCTTTACAGTTTAATCGCTGGTGTTCCGCCTCTGCAGTTGTGACTTTCCAAGGGCTGTGTGATCTGATTATGTTAGAGCAATTTAAGGACACAATTCCTGATCGTATTGCCACTTATATTAATGAACAGAAAGTAAAGAATGTTGCTGAAGCTGCGGTTTTGGCGGACGAGTATGTGTTGACTCACAAAAGTGTCTTTGCAAAACCCCGTATTCGGAAAGAGTGGGGGCATTCGGATAGATTTGGGCTTCGCTCACCGAGATACTTTGGTTCTCGGGCAGAGTTCTATTCAACTAGGGTTGAACCTGACTCCCATGGTAAGGCTGACTTTGGGCAGGAGTGTCACTACTGTCAAGGTTCAGGTCATTGGAAAACGAATGTCCACTTCTCAGGTCAAAGGGTGCTTACGCTAAATCTAAGCCTGCTGCGTTAGCTGCACCTGTTCCACATCAGTTCATTCTTGACTCATTTCCTCAGGCCCAGGAGAATGTGAAAGTCCATATTGATCCAGACTATTTACCTTTCATTACAGAAGGTTTTGTGTCTATGTTAGGAAGTAAAGACCTAGTGCCAGTGAAGATCCTGAGAGACACAGGTGCCTCTGAATCATTTGTGTTGGAGTCTGTGTTACCCTTTTCTGCTGAGACTGATTCGGGAATAGTGTTCTAATTAGGGGAATAGGTTTGAACACTCTGTCAGTTCCATTGCATAAACTGATGTTGGATTGTGGGCTGGTGAAGGGTGAAGTTGTTGTGGGGGTGCGTCCTTCGTTGCCTATTGAGGGTATCGACGTTATCCTTGGGAATAACTTGGCAGGTGAGCGTGTATGGCCAGTCGTGTTTCCATCTCTAGTGGTTTCCACTAAGCCGTCATTTGTTGGGATTCCTGATGAGAGTGTACAGAGTTTCCCAGAGGTGTTCTCTGCGTGTGCAGTGACACGTTCTATGAGCCGTGGCGAACTAGTCACTGCGCCGACTAATGATAATAATACAAAGTATGTCACTGTCTTCCCTGTTATCCCGTTATCTGTAACCCGCTCAGATCTAATCAATGCTCAACGGGATGACCCCACGTTGGAAGAGTTGCGTGATCAAATTGTGCCTATAGAACAGTTGGGAGATGTCGCCCATGGCTATTTTCTCCAAGAGGATGTCCTGATGAGAAAGTGGGTGTCTCATGATAGTGTTTTTCTGGGGAGGCAATTAGTCAAGTTGTTGTACCAGTTAAGCTTCGTGAGTTGGTGTTGGAAACTTCTCACAGCGACGTTGCTGGACATATGGGGGTGAGGAAAACCTACAATCGCATATTAAGACATTTCTTTTGGCCTAGATTAAAGAGGGATGTTTCTGATTTTATCAAAACTTGTCACACCTGTCAATTAACTGGTAAGCCTAATCAAGCTATTAAACCAGTACCATTGTTTCCTATTCCTGTACTCAGCCAACCTTTTGAGTATCTGATTATTGACTGTGTGGGTCCTCTGCCTCGTTCTAAAAAGGGTAGCAGTTACCTGTTCACTGTGATGTGTCAGACCACTAGGTTTCCTGCTGCCTATCCTCTCCGATCTATCACGACTAAATCGGTGTTAAAAGCTTTGACTCAGTTTCTCTCATTGTTTGGAATCCCTAAGGTCATTCAGAGTGATCAAGGATCTAATTTTACCTCTAATCTGTTTGGTCAGGTTCTTCAACAGCTCCATATTAAACACAATGTGTCTAGCGCCTATCACGCGCAAAGTCAAGGAGCACTGGAACGTTTCCATCAAACACTTAAGTCTTTGTTGAGAGCTTATTGTACTGAGATGGATAAGGATTGGGAGGAGGGGTTGCCTTGGTTACTGTTAGCCGCTAGGGAAGTTTCACAGGAGAGCACAGGTTTCAGTCCAAATGACCTTGTGTTTGGACATAGGGTGCGTGGACTTTTATCTGTTCTCCAGGATGACTGGAAGTCTCCCGAGCCTCCTCAGTCCCTGTGTTCGTATGTGTGTGATTTCCGGCGACGGCTGTATGCCGCTGGTGAAATGGCTAAAGAGAAGTTATCATCTTCACAGGAGAGGATGAAGGGCATATTTGATCGCCGAACTGAGCCTCGTCACTTTAGTCCAGGTGACCAGGTTCTTGCTCTGCTGCCAATTGTTGGTTCTCCTTTTCAAGCCAAATTTCAAGGTCCATATACAGTGGTGCGCCAGTACACTGAGCAAAATTATCTAGTTGCCACTCCAGAACGGAGGAAAGCACACCAGCTGTGCCATGTAAATCTGTTAAAACCCTATTATGCACGTTCCTCTGAGACTGAACAGTGGGATTCTACAGAGGACGGTAAACCTGTTCTTTTGGCTGATACCGTTGTTTCCTTGGGTTCTTGTCGTGCTAGACCTGTGCATGAGGAGGAAGATGTTCCTGGTCCTGACGATTGTATATTGCAGGGTAGATTGAAAAATTCAGAAACACTGGATATTTTAGACAGTCTTCTCACTCACCTACCTGTTGATGAGCGGAAAGAGATGGTTGGTCTGATTCAGAGATTTCCAGGTTTATTTTCTGATACACCTACACGTACAAACTTAATAGAACATGATATTGACATTGGAGGTGCTGACCCCATTCGTCAGCGGTTCTATAGAGTTCTTCAGAGAAACTACGTTGTCTGGATGCTGAGGTCAAAGTACATGCTGGAGAGTAAGATAGCAGAGCCTTCTTTTTCTCCAGTTGAAACTCTCCCTGTATCTTGGTCAGTAAACGGATGGAACAAACCGTTTGTGTCACAAAGCCAGATTCATTTCCTCTTCCTGTTGTTCCGGGGTCCTTGTTGGTCCCCGGTTTTATGGGGGAATGTGACGACCCTCCCACTCTGTCTGCCGTATTCTGTCTTTGTTCTTGTTTCCTTATTAGGATGCCGGTGGGCGGAGTTGAGAGGGTCGTCAGCCCCATGGGAAACACCTGGGCCAGGTGTCTCCCAGGATAAATAGACCTCTTCCAGCATTCATGGAGGAGACTCTCTCCATGCAGACACCTGTTGTGGGTTGTGGTGTGGTTCTTGGTGGCCTTTTGTTTGTTTGCTTTGGCACCTTTCAGCACCCTGCATTATCACATTCATGCATGCAAAACACTCTCACTTACACTACGGACTACTGATTACACACACCATTGGATATTTTCCTTAGTTGCTTTAGTTAATAAATATATCTTTTGTTACTCATCCTTATCTCCACGTTGTCTCCCTTTGTTCACCCAGGGCTTTGAGCCGGTTCGAGTGACA
>NW_025758454.1:0-5158 GCF_021184085.1 Oncorhynchus gorbuscha | reverse complement strand
CCTGATTAGATTCCCTATTTATTCCTTTGTAATCCGTTCCTGTTCCGTCGGTTCCTTATATTGTATTCACCATGCTGTGATTGCGTTTCGCCCTGTCCTGTCGTGTTTTTTGCCGTGATTGTGTATCACCCTGTTCTGTCGTGTTTTGTGCCTTCATCAGACGCTGCGTGTGAGCAGGTGTCTCAGTCGACTGCGGCCTGCGCCTACCCGAAGCGACCTGCAGTCTGTGGCCGCTTCTCCAGTTGTTTTCCCCTCTACAAATCTAGAGGATGTCAGTTATTCCGTTTTGAACATTATTAAACTCTGCTTCTGTTAAGTCGCTTTTGGGTCCTCTTTTACCAGCATGACAGAAGGAACCGACCAAGGAATGGACCCAGCGACTTCAGGCGCTCGTTACACTGCCGTCGAGTTCCAGGAGCCATGCTCGGCAGACACGAGCAGGAATTGTCTGCTGCTCGCCATGCCGTGGAGAACCTGGCAGCTCAGGTTTCCGACCTCTCTGGACAGTTCCAGAGTCTACGTCTCGTGCCACCTGTTACTCCCTGGCCTGCCGAGCCTCCAGAACCCAGGGTTAATAACCCACCTTGCTACTCCGGGCAGCCCACTGAGTGCCGCTCCTTTCTCACGCAGTGTGAGATTGTGTTCTCTCTCAACCCCACACATACTCTAGAGAGAGAGCTCGGGTTGCTTACGTCATTTCACTCCTTACTGGCCGGGCTCGAGAATGGGGCACAGCTATCTGGGAGGCAAGGGCTGATTGCTCTAACAGATTCCAGAACTTTAAAGAGGAGATGATTCGGGTTTTTGACCGTTCAGTTTTTGGTGAGGAGGCTTCTAGGGCCCTGGCTTCCTTATGCCAAGGTGAACGGTCCATAACGGATTATTCCATTGAGTTTCGCACTCTTGCTGCCTCTAGTGAGTGGAACGAGCCGGCGCTGCTCGCTCGTTTTCTGGAGGGACTCCACGCAGCGGTTAAGGATGAGATTCTTTCCCGGGAGGTTCCTTCAGATGTGGACTCTTTGATTGCTCTCGCCATCCGCATAGAACGACGGGTAGATCTTCGTCACCGGGCTCGTGGAAGAGAGCTCGCATCAACGGTGTTTCCCTGCTCCGCATCGCAACCATCTCCCTCCTCTGGCTTTGAGACTGAGCCCATGCAGCTGGGAGGGATTCGCATCTCGAATAAGGAGAGGGAACAGAGGATCACCAACCGCCTGTGCCTCTATTGCGGAGTTGCTGGACATTTTGTTATTTCATGTCCAGTAAGAGGCCAGAGCCCATCAGTAAGCGGAGGGCTACTGGTGGCGCTACTACTCAGGTCCCTTCATCTAGATCTTGTACTACTATGTCGGTCCATCTACGCTGGACCGGTTCGGGTGCTACATGCAGTGCTTTGATTGACTCTGGGGCTGAGGGTTGTTTCATGGACGAAGCATGGGCTCGGAAACATAACATTCCTTTCAGACCGTTAGACAGGCCTACGCCCATGTTTGCCTTAGATGGTAGTCATCTTCCCAGTATCAAATTTGAGACACTACCTTTAACTCTCACAGTATCTGGTAACCACAGTGAGACTATGTCTTTTTGATTTTCCGTTCACCGTTTACACCTGTTGTTTTGGGTCACCCCTGGCTTGTATGTCATAATCCTTCTATTAATTGGTCTAGTAATTCTATCCTATCCTGGAACGTTTCTTGTCATGTGAAGTGTTTAATGTCTGCCATCCCTCCCATTTCTTCTGTCCCTACTTCTCAGGAGGAACCTGGCGATTTGACAGGAGTGCCGGAGGAATATCATGATCTGCGCACGGTCTTCAGTCGGTCCCGAGCCAACTCCCTTCCTCCTCACCGGTCGTATGATTGTAGTATTGATCTCCTTCCGGGGACCACTCCTCCTCGAGGTAGACTATACTCTCTGTCGGCTCCCGAACGTAAGGCTCTCGAGGATTATTTGTCTGTGTCTCTTGGCGCCGGTACCATAGTGCCTTCTTCCTCTCCGGCCGGGGCGGGGTTCTTTTTGTTAAGAAGAAGGACGGTACTCTGCGCCCCTGCGTGGATTATCGAGGCTGAATGACATAACGGTTAAGAATCGTTATCCGCTTCCCCTTATGTCATCAGCCTTCGAGATTCTGCAGGGAGCCAGGTGCTTTACTAAGTTGGACCTTCGTAACGCTTACCATCTCGTGCGCATCAGAGAGGGGGGACGAGTGGAAAACGGCGTTTAATACTCCGTTAGGGCATTTTGAGTACCGGGTTCTGCCGTTCGGTCTCGCCAATGCGCCAGCTGTTTTCAGGCATTAGTTAATGATGTTCTGAGAGACATGCTGAACATTTTTGTTTTTGTCTATCTTGACGATATCCTGATTTTTCTCCGTCACTCGAGATTCATGTTCAGCACGTTCGACGTGTTCTACAGCGCCTTTTAGAGAATTGTCTCTACGTAAAGGCTGAGAAGTGCTCTTTTCATGTCTCCTCCGTTACTTTTCTCGGTTCTGTTATTTCCGCTGAAGGCATTCAGATGGATTCCGCTAAGGTCCAAGCTGTCAGTGATTGGCCCGTTCCAAGGTCACGTGTCGAGTTGCAGCGCTTTTTAGGTTTCGCTAATTTCTATCGGCGTTTCATTCGTAATTTCGGTCAAGTTGCTGCCCCTCTCACAGCTCTTACTTCTGTCAAGACGTGTTTTAAGTGGTCGGTTCCGCCCAGGGAGCTTTTGATCTTCTAAAAGAACGTTTTACGTCCGCTCCTATCCTCGTTACTCCTGACGTCACTAGACAATTCATTGTCGAGGTTGGCCTTCAGAGGTAGGCGTGGGAGCCATTCTATCCCAGCGCTTCCAGTCTGACGATAAGGTTCATCCTTGCGCTTATTTTTCTCATCGCCTGTCGCCATCTGAGCGCAACTATGATGTGGGTAACCGTGAACTGCTCGCCATCCGCTTAGCCCTAGGCGAATGGCGACAGTGGTTGGAGGGGCGACCGTTCCTTTTGTCGTTTGGACAGACCATAAGAACCTTGAGTACATCCGTTCTGCCAAACGACTTAATGCCCGTCAAGCTCGTTGGGCGTTGTTTTTCGCTCGTTTCGAGTTTGTGATTTCTTACCGTCCGGGTAGCAAGAACACCAAGCCTGATGCCTTATCCCGTCTGTTTAGTTCTTCTGTGGCTTCTACTGATCCCGAGGGGATTCTTCCTTATGGGCGTGTTGTCGGGTTAACAGTCTGGGAATTGAAAGACAGGTTAAGCAAGCACTCACGCACACTGCGTCGCCGCGCGCTTGTCCTAGTAACCTCCTTTTCGTTCCTGTTTCCACTCGTCTGGCTGTTCTTCAGTGGGCTCACTCTGCCAAGTTAGCGGGTCATCCCGGTGTTCGAGGCACTCTTGCGTCTATTCGCCAGCGCTTTTGGTGGCCGACTCAGGAGCGTGACACGCGCCGTTTCGTGGCTGCCTGTTCGGACTGCGCGCAGACTAAGTCGGGTAACTCTCCTCCTGCCGGTCGTCTCAGACCGCTCCCCATTCCTTCTCGACCATGGTCTCACATTGCCTTAGACTTCATTACCGGTCTGCCTTTGTCTGCGGGGAAGACTGTGATTCTGACGGTTGTCGATAGGTTCTCTAAGGCGGCACATTTCATTCCCCTCGCTAAACTTCCTTCCGCTAAGGAGACGGCACAAATCATTATTGAGAATGTATTCAGAATTCATGGCCTCCCGTTAGACGCCGTTTCAGACAGAGGTCCGCAATTCACGTCACAGTTTTGGAGGAGTTCTGTCGTTTGATTGGTGCGTCCGTCAGTCTCTCTTCCGGGTTTCATCCCCAGTCTAACGGTCAAGCAGAGAGGGCCAATCAGACGATTGGTCGCATACTACGCAGCCTTTCTTTCAGAAACCCTGCGTCTTGGGCAGAACAGCTCCCCTGGGCAGAATACGCTCACAATTCGCTTCCTTCGTCTGCTACCGGGTTATCTCCGTTTCAGAGTAGTCTGGGTTACCAGCCTCCTCTGTTCTCATCCCAGCTTGCCGAGTCCAGCGTTCCCTCCGCTCAAGCGTTTGTCCAACGTTGTGAGCGCACCTGGAGGAGGTGAGGTCTGCACTTTGCCGTTACAGGGCACAGACGGTGAGAGCCGCCAATAAACGCAGGATTAAGAGTCCAAGGTATTGTTGCGGCCAGAGAGTGTGGCTTTCCACTCGCAACCTTCCTCTTACGACAGCTTCTCGTAAGTTGACTCCGCGGTTCATTGGTCCGTTCCGTGTCTCCCAGGTCGTCAATCCTGTCGCTGTGCGACTGCTTCTTCCGCGACATCTTCGTCGCGTCCATCCTGTCTTCCATGTCTCCTGTGTTAAGCCCTTTCTTCGCACCCCGTTCGTCTTCCCTCCCCCTCCCGTCCTTGTCGAGGCGCACCTATTTACAAGGTACATAAAATTATGGACATGCGTTCTCGGGGACGGGGTCACCAATACCTAGTGGATTGGGAGGGTTACGGTCTGAGGAGAGGAGTTGGGTTCCGTCTCGGGACGTGCTGGACCGTTCGCTCATCGATGATTTCCTCCGTTGCCGCCAGGATTCCTCCTCGAGTGCGCCAGGAGGCGCTCGGTGAGTGGGGGGTACTGTCATGTTTGTCATTTATTGTCATGTCTTGTCCCTGTGCTCCCCATGCTATTCGTTTCCCTCTGCTGGTCTTGTTTGGTTCTATCCCTCTCTCTCCCCCTCCCTCTCTCACTCTCTCGCTCTCTCTTCTCTCTGTCGTTCCGTTCCTGCTCCCAGCTGTTCCTATTCCCCTAATCATCATTTAGTCTTCCCACACCTGTTCCCGATCCTTTCCCTGATTAGATTCCCTATTTATTCCTTTGTAATCCGTTCCTGTTCCGTCGGTTCCTTATATTGTATTCACCATGCTGTGATTGCGTTTCGCCCTGTCCTGTCGTGTTTTTTGCCGTGATTGTGTATCACCCTGTTCTGTCGTGTTTTGTGCCTTCATCAGACGCTGCGTGTGAGCAGGTGTCTCAGTCGACTACGGCCTGCGCCTACCCGAAGCGACCTGCAGTCTGTGGCCGCTTCTCCAGTTGTTTTCCCCTCTACAAATCTAGAGGATGTCAGTTATTCCGTTTTGAACATTATTAAACTCTGCTTCTGTTAAGTCGCTTTTGGGTCCTCTTTTACCAGC
>NW_025758453.1:0-5158 GCF_021184085.1 Oncorhynchus gorbuscha | reverse complement strand
TCTCTAGAACCACACACACATGTTCCTGCCTCTCTAGAACCACACACACGTGTTCCTGCCTCTCTAGAACCACACACACACATTTACCTGCCTCTATAGAACGACAAACACACACACACTCGCACGCCTCCCCTTGAACAGGCTCGTTTAACGGCTGAGGTGGCAGCGTATGCTGCCGTGCCACGGGGGCACTGCCTCTACGAGATTGGGAAACACACACACCGATTGAAGTCACACATGAGAACACACACACATATGCAGAACACACACACACACACGTCAGCTGGCGTATATGTGAGTGTTTGCCCTTCCTGAAATAGCAGTCTTTTAGTTCTGTCTCTCTCTTCCCTCTCTCTCTCTCTCTCTCTCTCCCTATAAATAGAGTCTGTCCTAGTGGTGGTTATTGCCTCTCTGGTCCCTTTTCCACCTCCACCCCCTCATGTTGACACACACCAGCGAGTGCGCATGCGTGCACACACACACACACACACACAACACACACACACACACACACACACACACACACACACACACACACACACACACACACACACACACACACACACACACACACACACACACACACACACACACACACACACATCTAAGTCTTCATCTAAGTCACAACAATAGACAAACACAGTCTGCTAAAACTATTAACACACAAACAACTACACGTTTTCATGTCTTTATTGAACACACCGTGTAAACATTCACAGTGCAGGGTGGGAAAAGTATGTGACCCTTGGATTTAAAAACTGGTTGACCCTCCTTTGGCAGCAATAACCTCAGCAAACGTTTTCTGTAGTTGTGGATCAGACTTGCACAACGGTCAGGGTGAATGTTGGACCATTCCTCTGAACCGGTCTGTTGAGGTCATGCGACAGCATCTCAGATGGGTTGAGGTCAGGACTGACTGGGCCACTCCAGAAGGTGTATTTTCTTCTGTTGAAGCCATTCTGCTGTTGATTTACTTCTGTCTTTTGGGTCGTTGTCCTGTTGCATCACCCAACTTCTGTTGAGCTTCAATTGGTGGACAGATAGCCTCCTGCAAAATGTCTTGATAAACTTGGGAGCTGGCCTCCCGGGTGGCGCAGTGGTTAAGGGCGCTGTACTGCAGCGCCAGCTGTGCCATCAGAGACTCTGGGTTCGCGCCCAGGCTCTGTCGTAACCGGCCGCGACCGGGAGGTCCGTGGGGCGACGCACAATTGGCCTAGCGTCGTCTGGGTTAGGGAGGGTTTGGCCAGTAGGGATATCCTTGTCTCATCGCGTATCAGCACAGTGCGCGCTAACCAAGGTTGCCAGGTGCGCGGTGTTTCCTCCGACACATTGGTGCAGCTGGCTTCCGGGTTGAATGCGCGCTGTGTTAAGAAGCAGTTGGGTTGTGTATTGGAGGACGCATAACTTTCAACCTTCGTCTCTCCCGAGTCGTACGGGAGTTGTAGCGATGAGACAATATAGTAGCTACTACAACAATTGGACACCACGAAAAAGGGGTAAAAATGCAGCAATGCTGACCGAACCCATGAAGCTCCCTCCACCAGACTTTACAGTTGGGATGAGGTTTTCATGTTGCTGTGCCTTTTTTTCTCCACACATAGTGTTGTGTGTTCTTTCCAAACAACACAACGTTAGTTTCATCTGTCCACAAATTTCTTTTTCCAGTAGCACTGTGGAACATCCAGGTGCTCTTTGCGAAATTCAGAAGTGTATCGATGTTTTTTGGACAGCAGTGGCTTCTTCCGTGGTGTCCTCCCATGAACATCATTCTTGATTAGTGTTTTACGTATCGTAGACTTCGCCAACAGAGATGTTAGCATGTTACAGAGATTCATGTGAGTCTTTAGCTGACTCTGGGATTCTTCTTAACCTCATTGATTAGTGTTTTACGTATCGTAGACTCGTCAACAGAGATGTTTGCATGTTACAGAGATTCATGTGAGTCTTTAGCTGACTCTGGGATTCTTCTTAACCTCATTGAGCATTCTGCGCTGTGCTCTTGCAGTCATCTCTGCAGGACAGCCACTCCTAGGGAGAGTAGCAACAGTGCTGAACTTTCTCCACTTCTAGACAATGTGTCTCAGCGTGGACTGACTTTTAAAGATACCTTTGCAACCCTTTCCAGCTTCATGCAAGGTAACCATTCTTCATCTGAGGTCTTCTGAGATCTCTTGAGTTTGAGGCATGGTTCACATCAGGCAATGCTTCTTGTGAATAGCAAACTCTAATTGTGTGAGTGTTTCTTATGGGGCAAGGCAGCTCTAACCAAAATCTAAAATCTGGTCTCATTGATTGGACTCCCGGTTAGTTGACTCCTGACTCCAACTATCGTTTGGAGAAGTCATTAGTCTATAGGGGTTCACATACTTTTCCCAACCTACACTGTGAAGGTTTATATGATGTATTTAATATAGACAAGAAAAATGCAATCATTTGTGTGTTATCAGTTTAAGCACATTGTGCTTGTCTATTGTTGTGACTTGAAGATCAGATAAAATGTTATGTCAAATTTATGCAGAAATCAGGTAATTCCAAAGGGTTCACGTACTTTTTCTTGCCTCTGTACACACACACACACACACACACACACACACACACACACACACACACACACACACACACACACACACACACACACACACACACACACACACACACACACACACACACACACACACACACACACACACACACACACACACACACACACACACACACACACACAGAGATCCATAGACACAGAAATGTAACCTCTCTAAGATCCATAGACAGAGGAATGTAACCTCTCTCAGATCCATAGACAGAGGAATGTAACCTCTCTCAGATCCATAGACAGAGGAATGTAACCTCTCTCAGATCCATAGACAGAGGAATGTAACCTCTCTCAGATCCATAGACAGAGGAATGTAACCTCTCTAAGATATTATCCATAGACAGAGGAATGTAACCTCTCTCAGATCCATAGACAGAGGAATGTAACCTCTCTCAGATCCATAGACAGAGGAATGTAACCTCTCTCAGATCCATAGACAGAGGAATGTAACCTCTCTCAGATCCATAGACAGATGAATGTAACCTCTCTCAGATCCATAGACAGAGGGAATGTAACCTCTCTCAGATCCATAGACAGAGGAATGTAACCTCTATCAGATCCATAGACAGAGCTGTCAGACTGACAATCAAAATAAAATGTCTTAAAATGTTTTAACCATGTTTGGATGTGCGGTCCTTCTGTAGCTAGAGGGCTCCGGCTAGAGAAACCAACTGTAGAAGTTCTCTGTAGTTAGACTCTAGAGGGCTCTGGCTAGAGAAACCAACTGTAGAAGTTCTCTGTAGTTAGACTCTAGAGGGCTCTGGCTAGAGAAACCAACTGTAGAAGTTCTCTGTAGTTAGACTCTAGAGGGCTCTGGCTAGAGAAACCAACTGTAGAAGTTCTCTGTAGTTAGACTCTAGAGGGCTCTGGCTAGAGAAACCAACTGTAGAAGTTCTCTGTAGTTAGACTCTAGAGGGCTCTGGCTAGAGAAACCAACTGTAGAAGTTCTCTGTAGTTAGACTCTAGAGGGCTCTGGCTAGAGAAACCAACTGTAGAAGTTCTCTGTAGTTAGACTCTAGAGGGCTCTGGCTAGAGAAACCAACTGTAGAAGTTCTCTGTAGTTAGACTCTAGAGGGCTCTGGCTAGAGAAACCAACTGTAGAAGTTCTCTGTAGTTAGACTCTAGAGGGCTCTGGCTAGAGAAACCAACTGTAGAAGTTCTCTGTAGTTAGACTCTAGAGGGCTCTGGCTAGAGAAACCAACTGTAGAAGTTCTCTGTAGTTAGACTCTAGAGGGCTCTGGCTAGAGAAACCAACTGTAGAAGTTCTCTGTAGTTAGACTCTAGAGGGCTCTGGCTAGAGAAACCAACTGTAGAAGTTCTCTGTAGTTAGACTCTAGAGGGCTCTGGCTAGAGAAACCAACTGTAGAAGTTCTCTGTAGTTAGACTCTAGAGGGCTCTGGCTAGAGAAACCAACTGTAGAAGTTCTCTGTAGTTAGACTCTAGAGGGCTCTGGCTAGAGAAACCAACTTTAGTTGCAGTCTCAATGCTTCCCTCTTGAAACTATTAACAAATATTCTGTTTGTGGGGTTTATGTTGTTGTTGTGGAAAGTAGGTCCTTATATCTGGTTGCTTGGTGTAGGGATACTGCATTGGTGTATGGATATCTGTAGTTATGTGACAGTTAGCCTAAATACTGTAACTATTGCTCAGCCCCATGCCTTTAGGCTCTCTCTCTCTCTCTCTCTCTCTCTCTCTCTCTCTCTCTCTCTCTCTCTCTCTCTCTCTCTCTCTCTCTCTCTCTCAGTTCAATTCAATGGGCTGTATTGTCATGGAAACATGTTTACATTGCCAAAGTATGTAAAATAGACACTTAACTAAAGTGAAAAATTAACAGTAAACATTACAGTCACAGAAGTTTCAAAGTAATAGCGACATTTCAAATATCATATTATATTCTCTCTGTCTAAATTCACCACAAAATAGAATAGTGAAAGAAAGAAAGGAAATAAAAGAGAACAATACTAGTGTGGAACAAACACAGTTGTGTCACTCCCTCTCCTGGCTGCCTCCCAAGTGGCACCCTATTCCCTATAAACTACTATGTTTGACCAGAAGCCTGTGTACTGTAGTACACTACAAAGGAATAGGGGTGTCATTTGGGAAACAAACCTTGTCTTTAGGAAATTTCCATGACTGCGTTCATTGAGTATGTTATCTGACCGCAAGACTCTCCAGATTTTAAACAAACGTTCCCGCCTCATTCCCCTGAACTACACACACACATACATGTTCCTGCCTCTCTAGAACCACACATACATGTTCCTGCCTCTCTAGAACCACACATACATGTTCCTGCCTCTCTAGAACCACACATACATGTTCCTGCCTCTCTAGAACACACATACATGTTCCTGCCTCTCTAGAACCACACACATACATGTTCCTACCTCTCTAGAACCACACATACATGTTCCTGCCTCTCTAGAACCACACACACATGTTCCTGCCTCTCATAAACCACACACACATGTTCCTGCCTCTCTAGAACCACACATACATGTTCCTGCCTCTCTAGAACCACACACTACATGTTCCTGCCTCTCTAGAACCACACATACATGTTCC
>NW_025758452.1:0-5159 GCF_021184085.1 Oncorhynchus gorbuscha | reverse complement strand
AATCCTCTAGATTTGTAGAGGGAAAACAACTGGAGAAGCGGCCACAGACTGCAGGTCGCTTTGGGTAGGCGCAGGCCGTAGTCGACTGAGACACCTGCTCACACGCAGCATCTGATGAAGGCACAAAACACGACAGGACAGGGTGATACACAATCACGGCAAAAACACGACAGGACAGGGCGAAACGCAATCACAGCATGGTGAATACAATACAAGGAACCGACGGAACAGGAACGGATCACAAAGGAATAAATAGGGACTCTAATCAGGGGAAAGGATCGGGAACAGGTGTGGGAAGACTAAATGATGATTAGGGAATAGGAACAGCTGGGAGCAGGAACGGAACGACAGAGAGAAGAGAGAGCGAGAGAGTGAGAGAGGGAGGGGAGAGAGAGGGGATAGAACCAAACAAGACCAGCAGAGGGAAACGAATAGCATGGGGAGCACAGGGACAAGACATGACAATAAATGACAAACATGACAGTACCCCCCACTCACCGAGCGCCTCCTGGCGCACTCGAGGAGGAATCCTGGCGGCAACGGAGGAAATCATCGATGAGCGAACGGTCCAGCACGTCCCGAGACGGAACCCAACTCCTCTCCTCAGGACCGTAACCCTCCCAATCCACTAGGTATTGGTGACCCCGTCCCGAACGCATGTCCATAATCTTATGTACCTTGTAAATAGGTGCGCTCTCGACAAGGACGGGAGGGGGGGAGGGAAGACGAACGGGGTGCGAAGAAAGGGCTTAACACAGGAGACATGGAAGACAGGATGGACGCGACGAAGATGTCGCGGAAGAAGCATGTCGCACAGCGACAGGATTGACGACCTGGGAGACACGGAACGGACCAATGAACCGCGGAGTCAACTTACGAGAAGCTGTCGTAAGAGGAAGGTTGCGAGTGGAAAGCCACACTCTCTGGCCGCAACAATACCTTGGACTCTTAATCCTGCGTTTATTGGCAGCTCACCGTCTGTGCCCTGTAACGGCAAAGTGCAGACCTCACCCTCCTCCAGGTGCGCTCACAACGTTGGACAAACGCTTGAGCGGAGGGAACGCTGGACTCGGCAAGCTGGGATGAGAACAGAGGAGGCTGGTAACCCAGACTACTCTGAAACGGAGATAACCCGGTAGCAGACGAAGGAAGCGACCAGTGAGCGTATTCTGCCCAGGGGAGCTGTTCTGCCCAAGACGCAGGGTTTCTGAAAGAAAGGCTGCGTAGTATGCGACCAATCGTCTGATTGGCCCTCTCTGCTTGACCGTTAGACTGGGGATGAAACCCGGAAGAGAGACTGACGGACGCACCAATCAAACGACAGAACTCCCTCCAAAACTGTGACGTGAATTGCGGGCCTCTGTCTGAAACGGCGTCTAACGGGGAGGCCATGAATTCTGAATACATTCTCAATAATGATTTGTGCCGTCTCCTTAGCGGAAGGAAGTTTAGCGAGGGGGAATGAAATGTGCCGCCTTAGAGAACCTATCGACAACCGTCAGAATCACAGTCTTCCCCGCAGACAAAGGCAGACCGGTAATGAAGTCTAAGGCAATGTGAGACCATGGTCGAGAAGGAATGGGAGCGGTCTGAGACGACCGGCAGGAGGAGAGTTACCCGACTTAGTCTGCGCGCAGTCCGAACAAGCAGCCACGAAGCGGCGCGTGTCACGCTCCTGAGTCGGCCACCAAAAGCGCTGGCGAATAGACGCAAGAGTGCCTCGAACACCGGGATGACCAGCTAACTTGGCAGAGTGAGCCCACTGAAGAACAGCCAGACGAGTGGAAACAGGAACGAAAGGAGGTTACTAGGACAAGCGCGCGGCGACGCAGTGTGCGTGAGTGCTTGCTTAACCTGTCTTTCAATTCCCCAGACTGTTAACCCGACAACACGCCCATAAGGAAGAATCCCCTCGGGATCAGTAGAAGCCACAGAAGAACTAAACAGACGGGATAAGGCATCAGGCTTGGTGTTCTTGCTACCCGGACGGTAAGAAATCACAAACTCGAAACGAGCGAAAACAACGCCCAACGAGCTTGACGGGCATTAAGTCGTTTGGCAGAACGGATGTACTCAAGGTTCTTATGGTCTGTCCAAACGACAAAAGGAACGGTCGCCCCTCCAACCACTGTCGCCATTCGCCTAGGGCTAAGCGGATGGCGAGCAGTTCACGGTTACCCACATCATAGTTGCGCTCAGATGGCGACAGGCGATGAGAAAAATAAGCGCAAGGATGAACCTTATCGTCAGACTGGAAGCGCTGGGATAGGATGGCTCCCACGCCTACCTCTGAAGCGTCAACCTCGACAATGAATTGTCTAGTGACGTCAGGAGTAACGAGGATAGGAGCGGACGTAAAACGTTCTTTAGAAGATCAAAAGCTCCCTGGGCGGAACCGGACCACTTAAAACACGTCTTAACAGAAGTAAGAGCTGTGAGAGGGGCAGCAACTTGACCGAAATACGAATGAAACGCCGATAGAAATTAGCGAAACCTAAAAAGCGCTGCAACTCGACACGTGACCTTGGAACGGGCCAATCACTGACAGCTTGGACCTTAGCGGAATCCATCTGAATGCCTTCAGCGGAAATAACGGAACCGAGAAAAGTAACGGAGGAGACATGAAAAGAGCACTTCTCAGCCTTTACGTAGAGACAATTCTCTAAAAGGCGCTGTAGAACACGTCGAACGTGCTGAACATGAATCTCGAGTGACGGAGAAAAAATCAGGATATCGTCAAGATAGACAAAAACAAAAATGTTCAGCATGTCTCTCAGAACATCATTAACTAATGCCTGAAAAACAGCTGGCGCATTGGCGAGACCGAACGGCAGAACCCGGTACTCAAAATGCCCTAACGGAGTGTTAAACGCCGTTTTCCACTCGTCCCCCTCTCTGATGCGCACGAGATGGTAAGCGTTACGAAGGTCCAACTTAGTAAAGCACCTGGCTCCCTGCAGAATCTCGAAGGCTGATGACATAAGGGGAAGCGGATAACGATTCTTAACCGTTATGTCATTCAGCCCTCGATAATCCACGCAGGGGCGCAGAGTACCGTCCTTCTTTTTAACAAAAAAGAACCCCGCCCGGCCGGAGAAGAAGAAGGCACTATGGTACCGGCGTCAAGAGACACAGACAAATAATCCTCGAGAGCCTTACGTTCGGGAGCCGACAGAGAGTATAGTCTACCTCGAGGAGGAGTGGTCCCGGAAGGAGATCAATACTACAATCATACGACCGGTGAGGAGGAAGGAGTTGGCTCGGGACCGACTGAAGACCGTGCGCAGATCATGATATTCCTCCGGCACTCCTGTCAAATCGCCAGGTTCCTCCTGAGAAGTAGGAACAGAAGAAACGGGAGGGATGGCAGACATTAAACACTTCACATGACAAGAAACGTTCCAGGATAGGATAGAATTACTAGACCAATTAATAGAAGGATTATGACATACTAGCCAGGGATGACCCAAAACAACAGGTGTAAGCGGTGAACGGAAAATCAAAAAAAGAAATAGTCTCACTGTGGTTACCAGATACTGTGAGAGTTAAAGGTAGTGTCTCAAATTTGATACTGGGAAGATGACTACCATCTAAGGCAAACATGGGCGTAGGCCTGTCTAACGGTCTGAAAGGAATGTTATGTTTCCGAACCCATGCTTCGTCCATGAAACAACCCTCAGCCCCAGAGTCAATCAAAGCACTGCATGTAGCACCCGAACCGGTCCAGCGTAGATGGACCGACATAATAGTACAAGATCTAGATGAAGGGACCTGAGTAGTAGCGCTCACAGTAGCCCTCCGCTTACTGATGGACTCTGGCCTCTTACTGGACATGAATTAACAAAATGTCCAGCAACTCCGCAATAGAGGCACAGGCGGTTGGTGATCCTCCGTTCCCTCTCCTTATTCGAGATGCGAATCCTTCCCAGCTGCATGGGCTCAGTCTCAAAGCCAGAGGAGGAGATGGTTGCGATGCGGAGCAGGGAAACACCGTTGATGCGAGCTCTCTTCCACGAGCCCGGTGACGAAGATCTACCCGTCGTTCTATGCGGATGGCGAGAGCAATCAAAGAATCCACATCTGATGGAACCTCCCGGGAGAGAATCTCATCCTTAACCACTGCGTGGAGTCCCTCCAGAAAACGAGCGAGCAGCGCCGGCTCGTTCCACTCACTAGAGGCAGCAAGAGTGCGAAACTCAATGGAATAATCCGTTATGGACCGTTCACCTTGGCATAAGGAAGCCAGGGCCCTAGAAGCCTCCCCACCAAAAACTGAACGGTCAAAAACCCGAATCATCTCCTCTTTAAAGTTCTGGAATCTGTTAGAGCAATCAGCCCTTGCCTCCCAGATAGCTGTGCCCCATTCTCGAGCCCGGCCAGTAAGGAGTGAAATGACGTAAGCAACCCGAGCTCTCTCTCTAGAGTATGTGTGGGGTTGGAGAGAGAACACAATCTCACACTGCGTGAGAAAGGAGCGGCACTCAGTGGGCTGCCCGGAGTAGCAAGGTGGGTTATTAACCCTGGGTTCTGGAGGCTCGGCAGGCCAGGGAGGTAACAGGTGGCACGGGACGTAGACTCTGGAACTGTCCAGAGAGGTCGGAAACCTGAGCGGCCAGGTTCTCCACGGCATGGCGAGCAGCAGACAATTCCTGCTCGTGTCTGCCGAGCATGGCTCCTTGGATCTCGACGGCAGTGTAACGGCGTCTGAAGTCGCTGGGTCCATTCCTTGGTCGGTTCCTTCTGTCATGCAGGTGAAAGAGGACCCAAACGCGACTTAACAGAAACAGAGTTTATTAAAGTCCAAAACGGAATAACAGAAATCCTCTAGATTTGTAGAGGGAAAACAACTGGAGAAGCGGCCACAGACTGCAGGTCGCCCGGGTGAAAGCGCAGGCCGTAGTCGACTGAGACACCTGCTCACACGCAGCATCTGATGAAGGCACAAAACACGACAGGACAGGGTGATACACAATCACGGCAAAAACACGACAGGACAGGGCGAAACGCAATCACAGCATGGTGAACACAATACAAGGAACCGACGGAACAGGAACGGATCACAAAGGAATAAATAGGGACTCTAATCAGGGGAAAGGATCGGGAACAGGTGTGGGAAGACTAAATGATGATTAGGGGAATAGGAACAGCTGGGAGCAGGA
>NW_025758451.1:0-5159 GCF_021184085.1 Oncorhynchus gorbuscha | reverse complement strand
CAGGTGGATTGTATTTATCATCATTAGTCATTTAGGTCAACATTGGATCATTCAGAGATTCTCACTGAACTTCTGGAGAGGTTTGCTGCACTGAAAGTAAAGGGGCTGAATAATTTTGCACGCCCAATTTTTCAGTTTTTGATTTGTTAATAATGTTTGAAATATCCAATAAATGTCGTTCCACTTCATGATTGTGTCCCACTTGTTGTTGATTCTTCACAAAAAATACAGTTTTATATCTTTGTTTGAAGCCTGAAATGTGGCAAAAGGTCGCAAAGTTCAAGGGGCCGAATACTTTCGCAAGGCACTGTATATATATATGAATGTGTGTATTTCATGTGCAAGGTCCTTGCCTCTGCTGTCTGTACAGTATGATGGGTTTCCATACAGTACGTGTGAAATATCTATTGTTCCAATAATTATGGTAATGTTTGAAATATTGTGTTTGATTCTCAGAAAGTGTGTGTATTTGATCATCTAGGTGTATTTAATGTTCAGTAATGTGTCCCTGTGTGTATTTGATCATCTAGGTGTATTTAATGGTCAGTAATGTGTCGCTGTGTGTATTTGATCATCTAGGTGTATTTAATGTTTAGTAATGTGTCCCTGTGTGTATTTGATCATCTAGGTGTATTTAATGTTCACTAATGTGTCCCTGTGTGTATTTGCCAAGAGTGTTAAATGTAATGTCTGCAAACAGACCCGACAAGAGAGCCATGACTCAACAGTATCCATGGAAACTGATCCTTTGTCCCACAATCCTATCTCCCACATAGTTTGTCTTTTACTTCCGTCTCTTCTTGCGTGACCTTGCTTTAGTACCGCTTGATGAAGAACGCGGTGGCTATCAAAATGCATCAATGTGTTTGGTCCAATGGTCTCTGTGTCAGTGTTTCTGTGATTTGAGTGAGTGAGGGAAAAATCCTTGTTTCAGTCACATGAATTCCATTCCCTGGAATTGAAAAAGCTTCAATATTTGAGGCTCTGAGTGAAGTGTCAGAAGGTTAATGGAGATAGTTGTAGTATATTTGTTGTTTCTGCTGGGAGAGTAAGAGGATGAGAGTGTGTGTGTGTCTGTGTGTGTGTGTGTCTGTGTGTGTGTGTGTCTGTGTGCGTGTGTGCGCGTGTCTGTGTGTCTGTGCGTGTGTGCACGCGTGTGTGTGTGTGTGTGTGTGTGTGTGCGCGCGCGTGTGTGTGTGTGTGTGTGTGTGTGTGTGTGTGTGTGTGTGTGTGTGTGTGTGTGTGTCTGTGTGTTTGAGGAAGAGAGAGATACAGGGAGTGAGAGAAGACATGTAATTTGCTTGGTTATGTGTGTGTACATGTGATACATGCAATGATTTTGAAGTGGGCAGACATGCAATGATTTTGAAGTGGGCAGACATGCAATGATTTTGAAATGCTAATAAAAAAAAAATGAAACAAAACAAATGATAGCGTTGTTCACCTGTTGTTTAAAAAAAAAACATCTTAAGAAACATTTCAATAAAAGTCATATACGTTTCTATTTAATTTACAAAAGTACCAAAACAAAACCCATAAGACTAGATTTACAGAAGGGCTAGTGAGTGAAGAGACACAACAGTAAGAATAGGAAGGTTTAAGGTTACACACACTATCACGTGGCCGTAAAGTCCATGGTGGGATCAGGTGGGAGAAAGAAGGAGAGAAGATATGGAGTCCATCAAAAATGAATACATATAAAACATAAAAAACATGAGGAATGTAAATTGCCAACACAAGTTCTAAAGTGTCATGTTATCAAACAATATACTGTCAAGTGTTCTAGAACAGGGCAATTTGAGAGGGGATTGTTTGGTCAGGGAAAACTAATTCTGAATCATCAGCTACATCCTCTACTTCAGGGCTGTCCAACCCTCTTCCTGGAGATCTACTGTCCAGTAGGTTCAGTCCAACCCTCTTCCTGGAGATCTACTGTCCTGTAGGTTTTCAGTGCAACCCTCTTCCTGGAGATCTACTGCTCCTGTAGGTTTTCAGTCCAACCCTCTTCCTGGAGATCTACTGTCCTGTAAGGTTTTCAGTCTAACCCTCTTCCTGGAGATCTACTGTCCTGTAGGTTTTCAGTCCAACCCTCTTCCTGGAGATCTACTGTCCCTGTAGGTTTCAGTCCAACCCTCTTCCTGGATATCTACTGTCCTGTAGGTTTTCAGTCCAACCCCTCTTCTGGAGATCTACTGTCCTGTAGGTTTTCAGTCCAACCCTCTTCCTGGAGATCTACTGTCCTGTAGGTTTTCAGTCCCTGCCTAATTTGGAGATCTACTGTCCTGTAGGTTTTCAGTCCAAGATCTTGTTGGAGATCTACTGTCCTGAATTTCAGGTGGTAACCCTCTTCCTGGAGATCTACTGTCCTGTAGGTTTCAGTCCAACCCTCTTCCTGGAGATCTACTGTCCTGGTAAATCTTCAGGAACCTAATTTAGCATTTCTTATTCAGCTAGTTAAGGTCTTGTTGAGCAGCTAATTAGGAGAATCAGTTTGTTGAGCAGCTAATTATGGTAAATCTCCAGGAAGTGGGGTTGAGACTGAAAACCCTCAGAGACATAGCTCTCCAGAAGAGGTTGGGCTGAGAATCCACAGAGGCCGGTAGATCTCAGGAAGAGAAGTGGACTGAAAACCCACAGGAACGCAGCTCTCTCCAGAGAGGTTGGACTGAAAATCCACGGAGCGGTAGATCTCAAGCTGGACTAAAGTACGAGACTGCCAAGCTCGGAGATGGTTGGACTGAAAACCCACAGGACAGTAGATCTCCAGGAAGAGGGTTGACTGAAAACCCACAGGACAGTAGATCTCCAGGAAGAGGGTTGGACTGAAAACCCACAGGACAGTAGATCTCCAGAGAGAGGGCCAGACAAACCCTACAGGACGGTAGATCTCCAGGAAGAGGTTGGACTGAAAACCCACAGGACAGTAGATCTCCAGGAAGAGGGTTGGACTGAAAACCCACAGGACAGTAGATCTCCAGGAAGAGGGTTGGACTGAAAACCCACAGGACGGTAGATCTCCAGGAAGAGGGTTGGACTGAAAACCCACAGGACGGTAGATCTCCAGGAAGAGGGTTGGACTGAAACCTACAGGACGGTAGATCTCCAGGAAGAGGGTTGGACTGAAAACCCACAGGACGGTAGATCTCCAGGAAGAGGGTTGGACTGAAAACCCACAGGACGGTAGATCTCCAGGAAGAGGGTTGGACTGAAAACCCACAGGACAGTAGATCTCCAGGAAGAGGGTTGGACTGAAAACCCACAGGATGGTAGATCTCCAGGAAGAGGGTTGGACTGAAAACCCACAGGACAGTAGATCTCCAGGAAGAGGGTTGGACTGAAAACCCACAGGACAGTAGATCTCCAGGAAGAGAGTTGGACTGATAAGCTACAGGACAGTAGATCTCCAGGAAGAGAGTTGGACTGATAAGCTACAGGACAGTAGATCTCCAGGAAGAGAGTTGGACTGATAAGCTACAGGACAGTAGATCTCCAGGAAGAGGGTTGACCGAAACCCACAGGACAGTAGATCTCCAGGAAGAGTGTTGACTAGATAAGCTGAAAACCCAGGACAGTAGATCTCCAGGAAGAGGGTTGGACTGAAAACCCACAGGACAGTAGATCTCCAGGAAGAGTGTTGGACTGATAAGCTACAGGACAGTAGATCTCCAGGAAGAGAGTTGGACTGATAAGCTACAGGACAGTAGATCTCCAGGAAGAGAGTTGGACTGAAAACCCACAGGACGGTAGATCTCCAGAGAGTGGACTGATAAGCTACAGGACAGTAGATCTCCAGGAAGAGGGTTGGACTGAAAACCCACAGGACAGTAGATCTCCAGGAAGAGTGTTGGACTGATAAGCTACAGGACAGTAGATCTCCAGGAAGAGAGTTGGACTGAAAACCCACAGGACAGTAGATCTCCAGGAAGAGAGTTGGACTGATAAGCTACAGGACAGTAGATCTCCAGGAAGAGAGTTGGACTGATAAGCTACAGGACAGTAGATCTCCAGGAAGAGGGTTGGACTGAAAACCCACAGGACAGTAGATCTCCAGGAAGAGTGTTGGACTGATAAGCTACAGGACAGTAGATCTCCAGGAAGAGGGTTGGACTGAAAACCCACAGGACAGTAGATCTCCAGGAAGAGGGTTGGACTGAAAACCCACAGGACAGTAGATCTCCAGGAAGAGGGTTGGACTGAAAACCTACAGGACAGTAGATCTCCAGGAAGAGGGTTGGGCTGAAAACCCACAGGACAGTAGATCTCCAGGAAGAGGGTTGGACTGAAAACCTACAGGACAGTAGATCTCCAGGAAGAGGGTTGGACTGAAAACCTACAGGACAGTAGATCTCCAGGAAGAGGGTTGGACTGAAAACCTACAGGACGGTAGATCTTCAGGAAGAGGGTTGGACTGAAAACCCACAGGATGGTAGATCTCCAGGAAGAGGGTTGGACTGAAAACCTACAGGACAGTAGATCTCCAGGAAGAGGGTTGGACTGAAATCCTACAGGACAGTAGATCTCCAGGAAGAGGGTTGGACTGAAATCCTACAGTACAGTAGATCTCCAGGAAGAGGGTTGGACTGAAAACCTACAGGACAGTAGATCTCCAGGAAGAGGGTTGGACTGAAAACCTACAGGACAGTAGATCTCCAGGAAGAGGCTGAGGCTGAAAACCTACAGGACAGTAGATCTCCAGGAAGAGGGTTGGACTGAAAACCCACAGGACAGTAGATCTCCAGGAAGAGGGTTGGACTGAAAGCCTACAGGACAGTAGATCTCCAGGAAGAGGTTGGACTGAAAACCTACAGGACAGTAGATCTCCAGGAAGAGGGTTGGACTGAAAACCCACAGGACAGTAGATCTCCAGGAAGAGTGTTGGACTGATAAGCTACAGGACAGTAGATCTCCAGGAAGAGGGTTGGACTGAAAACCCACAGGACAGTAGATCTCCAGGAAGAGTGTTGGACTGATAAGCTACAGGACGGTAGATCTCCAGGAAGAGGGTTGGACTGAAAACCCACAGGACGGTAGATCTCCAGGAAGAGGGTTGGGCTGAAAACCCACAGGACGGTAGATCTCCAGGAAGAGGGTTGGACTGAAGAACCCACAGGACGGTAGATCTCCAGGAAGAGTTGGGCTGAAAACCCACAGGATGGTAG
>NW_025758450.1:0-5160 GCF_021184085.1 Oncorhynchus gorbuscha | reverse complement strand
AGTCTATAAACCCGACCAGATGATGTCAGTCTATAAACCCGACCAGATGATGTCAGTCTATAAATCCTACCAGATGATGTCAGTCTATAAACCCGACCAGATGATGTCACTCTATAAACCCGACCAGATGATGTCAGTCTCTAAACCCGACCAGATGATGTCAGTCTAAACCCGACCAGATGATGTCAGTCTATAAACCCGACCGGATGATGTCAGTCTATAAACCCGACCGGATGATGTCAGTCTATAAACCCGACCAGATGATGTCAGTCTATAAACCCGACCGGATGATGTCAGTCTATAAACCCGACCGGATGATGTCAGTCTATAAACCCGACCAGATGATGTCAGTCTATAAACCCGACCAGATGATGTCAGTCTATAAACCCGACCAGATGATGTCAGTCTATAAACCCGACCAGATGATGTCAGTCTATAAACCCGACCAGATGATGTCAGTCTATAAACCCGACCAGATGATGTCAGTCTATAAACCCGACCAGATGATGTCAGTCTATAAACCCGACCAGATGATGTCAGTCTATAAACCCGACTAGATGATGTCAGTCTATAAACCCGACCAGATGATGTCAGTCTATAAACCCGACCAGATGATGTCAGTCTATAAACCCGACCAGATGATGTCAGTCTATAAACGCGACCAGATGATGTCAGTCTATAAACGCGACCAGATGATGTCAGTCTATAAACGAGACCAGATGATGTCAGTCTATAAACGCGACCAGATGATGTCAGGATCTAAACGCGACCAGATGATGTCAGGATCTAAACGCCGACCAGATGATGTCAGGATCTAAACGCGACCAGATGATGTCAGGATCTAAACGCGACCAGATGATGTCAGGATCTAAACGCGACCAGATGATGTCAGTCTATAAACCCGACCAGATGATGTCAGTCTATAAACCCAACCAGATGATGTCAGTCTATAAACCCAACCAGATGATGTCAGTCTATAAACCCAACCAGATGATGTCAGTCTATGATGTCAGGATCTAAACAGAAACAGATGATGTCAGTCTATAAACCCGACCAGATGATGTCAGTCTATAAACCAGACCAGATGATGTCAGTATCTAAAGAGAACCAGATGATGTCAGTCTATAAACAGAACCAGATGATGTCAGTCTATAAACAGAACCAGATGATGTCAGTCTATAAACAGAACCAGATGATGTCAGCCTATAAACAGAACCAGATGATGTCAGTCTATAAACCCGACCATATGATGTCAGTATCTAAAGAGAACCAGATGATGTCAGTCTATAAACCCGACCAGATGATGTCAGTCTATAAACCCGACCAGATGATGTCAGTCTATAAACCCGACTCAGATGATGTCAGTCTATAAACCCGACCAGATGATGTCAGTCTATAAACCCGACCAGATGATGTCAGTCTATAAACCCGACCAGATGATGTCAGGATCTAAACAGAACCAGATGATGTCAGGATCTAAACAGAACCAGATGATGTCAGTCTATAAACAGAACCAGATGATGTCAGTCTATAAATGCGACCAGATGATGCTCAGTCTATAAACGCGACCAGATGATGTCAGTCTATAAACGCGACCAGATGATGTCAGTCTATAAACCCAACCAGATGATGTCAGTCTATAAACCTAACCAGATGATGTCAGTCTATAAACGTGACCAGATGATGTCAGTCTATAAACCCGACCAGATGATGTCAGTCTATAAACCCGACCAGATGATGTCAGTCTATAAACCCGACCAGATGATGTCAGTCTATAAACCCGACCAGATGATGTCAGTCTATAAACAGAACCAGATGATGTCAGTCTATAAACCCACCAGATGATGTCACTCTATAAACCCGACCAGATGATGTCAGTCTATAAACCCGACCAGATGATGTCAGTCTATAAACCCGACCAGATGATGTCAGTCTATAAACAGAACCAGATGATGTCAGTCTATAAACCCGACCAGATGATGTCACTCTATAAACCCGACCAGATGATGTCAGTCTATAAACCGAACCAGATGTCAGTCTATAAACCGGACCAGATGTCAGTCTATAAACTGACCAGATGTCAGTCTATAAACCCGACCAGATGTCAGTCTATAAACCCGACCAGATGATGTCAGTCTATAAACCCGACCAGATGATGTCAGTCTATAAACCCGACCAGATGATGTCAGTCTCTAAACCCGACCAGATGATGTCAGTCTATAAACCCGACCAGATGATGTCAGTCTAAACCCGACCAGATGATGTCAGTCTATAAACCCGACCGGATGATGTCAGTCTATAAACCCGACCGGATGATGTCAGTCTATAAACCCGACCGGATGATGTCAGTCTATAAACCCGACCGGATGATGTCAGTCTATAAACCCGACCGATGATGTCAGTCTATAAACCCGACCGGATGATGTCAGTCTATAAACCCGACCGGATGATGTCAGTCTATAAACCCGACCGGATGATGTCAGTCTATAAACCCGACCGGATGATGTCAGTCTATAAACCCGACCGGATGATGTCAGTCTATAAACCCGACCGGATGATGTCAGTCTATAAACCCGACCGGATGATGTCAGTCTATAAACCCGACCGGATGATGTCAGTCTATAAACCCGACCGGATGATGTCAGTCTATAAACCCGACCGGATGATGTCAGTCTATAAACCCGACCGGATGATGTCAGTCTATAAACCCGACCGGATGATGTCAGTCTATAAACCCGACCAGATGATGTCAGTCTATAAACGCGACCAGATGATGTCAGTCTATAAACGCGACCAGATGATGTCAGTCTATAAACGCGACCAGATGATGTCAGTCTATAAACGCGACCAGATGATGTCAGTCTATAAACGCGACCAGATGATGTCAGTCTATAAACCCGAGCAGATGATGTCAGTCTATAAACGCGACCAGATGATGTCAGCATCTAAACGCGACCAGATGATGTCAGGATCTAAACGCGACCAGATGATGTCAGGAACTAAACGCGACCAGATGATGTCAGTCTATAAACGCGACCAGATGATGTCAGGATCTAAACGCGACCAGATGATGTCAGGATCTAAACGCGACCAGATGTCAGTCTATAAACCCAACCAGATGATGTCAGTCTATAAACCCAACAAGATGATGTCAGTCTATAAACCCAACCAGATGATGTCAGTCTATAAACCCAACCAGATGATGTCAGTCTATAAACCCAACCAGATGATGTCAGGATCTAAACAGAACCAGATGATGTCAGTATCTAAAGAGAACCAGATGATGTCAGTCTATAAACCCAACCAGATGATGTCAGTCTATAAACGTGACCAGATGATGTCAGTCTATAAACCCGACCAGATGATGTCAGTCTATAAACAGAAACAGATGATGTCAGTATCTAAAGAGAACCAGATGATGTCAGTCTATAAACCCGACCAGATGATGTCAGTCTATAAACCCGACCAGATGATGTCAGTCTATAAACAGAACCAGATGATGTCAGTCTATAAACCCGACCAGATGATGTCACTCTATAAACCCGACCAGATGATGTCAGTCTATAAACCGAACCAGATGTCAGTCTATAAATCCGACCAGATGTCAGTCTATAAACCCGACCAGATGATGTCAGTCTATAAACCCGACCAGATGATGTCAGTCTATAAACCCGACCAGATGATGTCAGTCTATAAACCCGACCAGATGATGTCAGTCTAAACCCGACCAGATGATGTCAGTCTATAAACCCGACCAGATGATGTCAGTCTATAAACCCGACCGGATGATGTCAGTCTATAAACCCGACCGGATGATGTCAGTCTATAAACCCGACCGGATGATGTCAGTCTATAAACCCGACCGGATGATGTCAGTCTATAAACCCGACCGGATGATGTCAGTCTATAAACCCGACCGGATGATGTCAGTCTATAAACCCGACCGGATGATGTCAGTCTATAAACCCGACCGGATGATGTCAGTCTATAAACGCGACCAGATGATGTCAGTCTATAAACGCGACCAGATGATGTCAGTCTATAAACGAGACCAGATGATGTCAGTCTATAAACGAGACCAGATGATGTCAGTCTATAAACGCGACCAGATGATGTCAGGATCTAAACGCGACCAGATGATGTCAGGATCTAAACGCGACCAGATGATGTCAGGATCTAAACGCGACCAGATGATGTCAGGATCTAAACGCCGACCAGATGATGTCAGGATCTAAACGCGACCAGATGATGTCAGGATCTAAACGCGACCAGATGATGTCAGGATCTAAACGCGACCAGATGATGTCAGTCTATAAACCCGACCAGATGATGTCAGTCTATAAACCCAACCAGATGATGTCAGTCTATAAACCCAACCAGATGATGTCAGTCTATAAACCCAACCAGATGATGTCAGTCTATAAACCCAACCAGATGATGTCAGTCTATGATGTCAGGATCTAAACAGAAACAGATGATGTCAGTCTATAAACCCGACCAGATGATGTCAGTCTATAAACCCGACCAGATGATGTCAGTCTATAAACCCGACCAGATGATGTCAGTCTATAAACCCGACCAGATGATGTCAGTCTATAAACCCGACCAGATGATGTCAGTCTATAAACCCGACCAGATGATGTCAGTCTATAAACGCGACCAGATGATGTCAGTCTATAAACGAGACCAGATGATGTCAGTCTATAAACGCGACCAGATGATGTCAGGATCTAAACGCGACCAGATGATGTCAGGATCTAAACGCGACCAGATGATGTCAGGATCTAAACGCGACCAGATGATGTCAGGATCTAAACGCCGACCAGATGATGTCAGTCTATAAACCCGACCAGATGATGTCAGTCTATAAACCCAACCAGATGATGTCAGTCTATAAACCCAACCAGATGATGTCAGTCTATAAACCCAACCAGATGATGTCAGTCTATGATGTCAGGATCTAAACAGAAACAGATGATGTCAGTCTATAAACCCGACCAGATGATGTCAGTCTATAAACCAGACCAGATGATGTCAGTATCTAAAGAGAACCAGATGATGTCAGTCTATAAACAGAACCAGATGATGTCAGTCTATAAACAGAACCAGATGATGTCAGTCTATAAACAGAACCAGATGATGTCAGCCTATAAACAGAAC
>NW_025758449.1:0-5160 GCF_021184085.1 Oncorhynchus gorbuscha | reverse complement strand
GGTGTGAAAGGTGAATGAAAAATCAAAAAAGAAATAGTCTCACTGTGGTTACCAGATACTGTGAGAGTTAAAGGTAGTGTCTCAAATTTGATACTGGGAAGATGACTACCATCTAAGGCAAACATGGGCGTAGGCTTGTCTAACTGTCTGAAAGGAATGTTATGTTTCCGAACCCATGCTTCGTCCATGAAACAACCCTCAGCCCCAGAGTCAATCAAGGCACTGCATGTAGCACCCGAACCGGTCCAGCGTAGATGGACCGACATAGTAGTACAAGATCTAGATGAAGAGACCTGAGTAGTAGCGCTCACCAGTAGCCCTCCGCTTACTGATGGGCTCTGGCCTGCCTGGACATGAATTAACAAAATGTCCATCAAATCCATAATAGAGGCACAGGCGGTTGGTGATCCTCCGTTCCCTCTCCTTAGTCGAATCACGAATCCCTCCCAGCTGCATGGGCTCAGTCTCAGAGCCAGAGGAGGAGATGGTTTGCGATGCGGAGCAGGAAACACCGTTGATGGAGCTCTCTTCCCACGAGCCTGGTGACGAAGATCTACCCGTCGTTCTATGCGGATGGCGAGCAATCAAAGAGTCCACACAGGAAGGAACCTCCCGAGAGAGAATCTCATCTTTGACCACTGTGTGGAGTCCCTCCAGAAAACGAGCGAGCAGCGCCGGCTCGTTCCAGTCACTAGAGGCAGCAAGAGTACGAAACTCTATAGAGTAATCCGTTATGGATCGATCACCTTGGCATAGGGAAGCCAGGACCCTAGAAGCCTCCCCACCAAAAACTGAACGGTCAAAAACCCGAATCATCTCCTCTTTAAAGTTCTGGTAATTGTTAGAACAATCAGCCCTTGCCTCCCAGATAGCTGTGCCCCACTCTCGGGCCCGGCCAGTAAGGAAAATGACGTAAGCAACCCGAGCTCTCTCTAGAGTATGTGTTGGGTTGGAGAGAGAACACAATCTCACACTGGGTGAGAAAGGAGCGGCACTCAGTGGGCTGCCCGGAGTAGCAAGGTGGGTTATTAACCCTAGGTTCTGGAGGCTCGGCAGGCCAGGAAGTAACAGGTGGCACGAGACGAAGACTCTGGAACTGTCCAGAGAGGTCGGAAACCTGAGCGGCCAGGTTCTCCACGGCATGGCGAGCAGCAGACAATTCCTGCTCGTGTCTGCCGAGCATGGCTCCTTGGATCTCGACGGCAGTGTTACGAGCGTCTGTAGTCGCTGGGTCCATTCCTCGGTCGGATCCTTCTGTCATGCAGGTGAATGAGGACCCAAAAGCGACTTGGCGAAAACAGAGTATTTAATCCAGAATAAACTTTACAAAACAAAAAGCATAATACTACACGTAAAGACAAGAACAGACTGGAGACTTGATCGAGAACTGCAGGTTGCCTCGGGAAGGCACTTGAACCTAGCAGACTCAGACACCTGCTCACCACGCAGCATCTGAGGGAAACACGACACGACAGGGCAAAACATTGACACAGCACGGTGAATTATAAATGAGGATCCGACAGGGCAGGTACGAGAAACAAGGAGTGAAATAGGGACTCTAATCAGGGAAAAGGATCGGGAACAGGTGTGGGAAGACTAAATGATGATTAGGGAATAGGAACAGCTGGGAGCAGGAACGGAACGATAGAGAGAAGAGAGAGCGAGAGAGTGAGAGAGGGAGGGGGAGAGAGAGGATAGAAAGAGGGAGTATTTAATCCAGAATAAACTTTACAAAACAAAAAGCATAATACTACACGTAAAGACAAGAACAGACTGGAGACTTGATCGAGAACTGCAGGTTGCCTCGGAAGGCACTTGAACCTAGCAGACTCAGACACCTGCTCACCACGCAGCATCTGAGAAACACGACACGACAGGGCAAAACATAGACACAGCACGGTGAATTATAAATGAGGAACCGACAGGGCAGGTACGGGAAACAAGGAGTGAAATAGGGACTCTAATCAGGGAAAAGGATCGGGAACAGGTGTGGGAAGACTAAATGATGATTAGGGGAATAGGAACAGCTGGGAGCAGGAGGCGGAACGATAGAGAGAGAGAGAGCGAGAGAGTGAGAGAGGGAGGGGAGAGAGAGGGATAGAAAGAGGGAAAGAACCTAATAAGACCCAGCAGAGGGAAACGAATAGAATGGGAAGCACAGGGACAAGACAAGATAATAAATGACAAAACATGACAGTACCCCCCACTCCCGACGCCTCCCTGGCGCACTCGAGGAGGAATCCTGGCGGCAACGGAGGAAATCATCAATGAGTGAACGGTCCAGCACGTCCCGAGACGGAACCCAACTCCTCTCCTCAGGATAACCCTCCTAATCCACTAAGTATTGGTGACCCCGTCCCCGAGAACGCATGTCCATGATCTTATGTACCTTGTAAATAGGTGCGCTCTCGACAAGGACAGGGGGAGGGGAAGACGAAGCGGGGGTGCGAAGAAAGGGCTTAACACAGGAGACATGGAAGACAGGATGGACGCGACGAAGATGTCGCGGAAAAAGCAATCGCACAGCGGCAGGATTGACGACCTGGGAGACACGGAACGGACCAATGAACCGCGGAGTCAACTTACGAGCTGTCGTAGAGGAAGGTTGCGAGTGGAAAGCCACACTCTCTGGCGCAACAATACCTAGGACTCTTAATCCTGCGTTTATTGGCGGCTCTCACAGTCTGTGCCCTGTAGCGGCAAAGTGCAGACCTCACCCTCCTCCAGGTGCGCTCACAACGTTGGACAAACGCTTGAGCGGAGGGGAGCTGGACTCGGCAAGCTGGGAAGAGAATAGGAGGCTGGTAGCAGACTACTCTGAAACGGAGATAACCCGGTAGCAGACGAAGGAAGCGAGTTGTGGCGTATTCTGCCCAGGGAGCTGTTCTGCCCAAAGACGCAGGGTTTCTGAAAGAAGGCTGCGTAGTATGCGACCAATCGTCTGATTGGCCCTCTCTGCTGACCGTTAGACTGGGGATGAAACCCGGAAGAGAGACTGACGGACGCACCAATCAAACGACAGAACTCCCTCCAAAACTGTGACGTGAATTGCGGGCCTCTGTCTGAAACGGCGTCTAACGGGGAGGCCATGAATTCTGAACACATTCTCGATAATGATTTGTGCCGTCTCCTTAGCGGAAGGAAGTTTAGCGAGGGAATGAAATGTGCCGCCTTAGAGAACCTATCGACAACCGTAAGAATCACAGTCTTCCCCGCAGACAAAGGCAGACCGGTAATGAAGTCTAGGGCGATGTGAGACCATGGTCGAGAAGGAATGGGGGACGGTCTGGGCGACCGGCAGGAGGAGAGTTACCCGACTTAGTCTGCGCGCAGTCCGAACAAGCAGCCACGAAGCGGCGCGTGTCACGCTCCTGGTCGGCCACCAAAATCGCTGGCGAATAGACGCAGAGTGCCTCGAACACCGGGATGACCAGCTAACTTGGCAGAGTGAGCCCACTGAAGAACAGCCAGGCCAGTGGAAACAGGAACGAAAAGGAGGTTACTAGGACAAGCGCGCGCGGCGCAGTGTGCGTGAGTGCTTGCTTAACCTGTCTTTCAATTCCCAGACTGTCAACCCGACAACACGCCCATAAGGAAGAATCCCCTCGGGATCAGTAGAAGCCACAGAAGAACTAAACAGACGGGATAAGGCATCAGGCTTGGTGTTCTTGCTACCCGGACGGTAAGAAATCACAAACTCGAAGCGAGCGAAAAACAACGCCCAACGAGCTTCGACGGGCATTAAGTCGTTTGGCAGAACGGATGTACTCAAGGTTCTTATGGTCTGTCCAAACGACAAAAGGAACGTCGCCCCCTCCAACCACTGTCGCCATTCGCCTAGGGCTAAGCGGATGGCGAGCAGTTCCACGGTTACCCATCATAGTTGCGCTCAGATGGCGACAGGCGATGAGAAAAATAAGCGCAAGGATGAACCTTATCGTCAGACTGGAAGCTGGGATAGAATGGCTCCCACGCCTACCTCTGAAACGTCAACCTCGACAATGAATTGTCTAGTGACGTCAGGAGTAACGAGGATAGGAGCGGACGTAAACGTTCTTTTAGAAGATCAAAAGCTCCCTGGGCGGAACCGGACCACTTAAAACACGTCTTGACAGAAGTAAGAGCTGTGAGAGGGCAGCAACTTGACCGAAATTACGAATGAAACGCCGATAGAAATTCGCGAAACCTAAAAAAGCGCTGCAACTCGACACGTGACCTTGGAGCGGGCCAATCACTGACAGCTTGGACCTTAGCGGAATCCATCTGAATGCCTTCAGCGGAAATAACGGAACCGAGAAAAGTAACGGAGGAGACATGAAAGAGCACTTCTCAGCCTTTCGTAGAGACAATTCTCTAAAAGGCGCTGTAGAACACGTCGAACGTGCTGAACATGAATCTCGAGTGACGGTGAAAAAATCAGGATATCGTCAAGATAGACAAAAACAAAGATGTTCAGCATGTCTCTCAGAACATCATTAACTAATGCCTGAAAAACAGCTGGCGCATTGGCGAGACAGCGGCAGAACCCGGTACTCAAATGCCCTAACGAATTGTTGCGCCCCGTTTTCCACTCGTCCCCTCTCTGATGCGCACGAGATGGTAAGCGTTACGAAGGTCCAACTTAGTAAAGCACCCCAAACCCTGCAGAATCTCAAGAGGCTGATGACATAAGGGGAGCGGATAACGATTCTTAACCGTTATGTCATTCAGCCCTCGATATCCACGCAGGGCGCAGAGTACCGTCCTTCTTCTTAGCCAAGGAGCCCAGCCCCGGCGGCGGAGAAGAAGAAGCACTATGGTACCGGCATCAGAGACACAGACAATAATCTCGAAACCTTACGTTCGGGAGCCGGCAGGGTATAGTCTACCTCGAGGAGGGAGTGGTCCCCGGAAGGAGATCAATACTACAATCATACGACCGGGTGAGGAGGAAGGGAGTTGGCTCGGGACCGACTGAAGACCGTGCGCAGATCATGATATTCCTCCGGCACTCCTGTCAAATCGCCAGTTTCCTCCTGAGAAGTGGGGACAGAAGAAACGGGAGGGATGGCAGACATTAAACACTTCACATGACAAGAAACGTTCCAGGATAGGATAGCAATTACAAGACCAATTAATAGAAGGATTATGACATACTAGCCAGGGATGACCCAAAACAAC
>NW_025758448.1:0-5161 GCF_021184085.1 Oncorhynchus gorbuscha | reverse complement strand
TCTGTTCATTTTCCCCTGCTGGTCTTTTTAGGTTCGTTCCCCTTTTTCTCTCTCCCTTCCTCTCTCTCTTCTCTCCTATCGTTCCGTTCCTGCTCCCAGCTGTTCCTATTCCCTAATCAATCATTTAGTCTTCCCACACCTGTTCCGATCCTTTTCCCTGATTAGAGTCCTATTTCTCTCCTTGTTTTCCGTTCCTGCCCTGTCGGATCCTTGTCTATTGTTCACCGTGCTGTGTCTATGTATCGCCCTGTCGTGTCGTGTTTCCCTCAGATGCTGCGTGGTGAGCAGGTGTCTGAGTCTGCTACGTTCAAGTGCCTTCCGAGGCAACCTGCAGTTCTTGATCAAGTCTCCAGTCTGTTCTCGTCATTACGAGTAGAATTATGCCTTTTGATTGTAAAGTTACTTTACTGGATTAAAGACTCTGTTTTCGCCAAGTCGCTTTTGGGTCCTCATTCACCTGCATAACAGAAGGATCCGACCAAAGAATGGACCCAGCGACTACAGATGCTCGTAACACTGCCGTCGAGATCAAGGAGCCATGCTCGGCAGACACGAGCAGGAATTGTCTGCTGCTCGCCATGCCGTGGAGAACCTGGCCGCTCAGGTTTCCGACCTCTCTGGACAGTTCCAGAGTCTTCGTCTCGTGCCACCTGTTACTTCCTGGCCTGCCGAGCCTCCGGAACCTAGGGTTAATAACCCACCTTGCTACTCCGGGCCGCTCCTTTCTCACCCAGTGTGATATTGTGTTCTCTCTCCAACCCAACACATACTCTAGCGAGAGAGCTCGGGTTGCTTACGTCATTTCACTCCTTACTGGCCGGGCTCGAGAGTGGGGCACAGCTATCTGGGAGGCAAGGGCTGATTGTTCAAACAATTACCAGAACTTTAAAGAGGAGATGATTCGGGTTTTTGACCGTTCAGTTTTTGGTAGGGAGGCTTCTAGGGCCCTGGCTTCCCTATGCCAAGGTGATCGATCCATAACGGATTACTCTATAGAGTTTCGCACTCTTGCTGCCTCTAGTGACTGGAGCACGAGCCGGCGCTGCTCGCTCGTTTTCTGGAGGGACTCCACGCAGTGGTCAAAGATGAGATTCTCTCTCGGGAGGTTCCTTCCAGTGTGGACTCTTTGATTGCTCTCGCCATCCGCATAGAACGACGGGTAGATCTTCGTCACCAAGCTCGTGGAAGAGAGCTCGCGTCAACGGTGTTTCCCTGCTCCGCATCGCAACCATCTCCCTCCTCTGGCTCAGAGACTGAGCCCATGCAGCTGGGAGGTATTCGCATCTCGACCAAGGAGAGGGAACGGAGGATCACCAACCGCCTGTGCCTCTATTGCGGATTTGATGGACATTTTGTCAATTCATGTCCAGTAAAGGCCAGAGCTCATCAGTAAGCGGAGGGCTACTGGTGAGCGCTACTACTCAGGTCTCTTCATCTAGATCCTGTACTACTATGTCGGTCCATCTACGCTGGACCGGTTCGGGTGCTACATGCAGTGCCTTGATTGACTCTGGGGCTGAGGGTTGTTTCATGGACGAAGCATGGGCTCGGAAACATGACATTCCTTTCAGACAGTTAGACAAGCCTACGCCCATGTTTGCCTTAGATGGTAGTCATCTTCCCAGTATCAGATTTGAGACACTACCTTTAACTCTCACAGTATCTGGTAACCACAGTGAGACTATTTCTTTTTTGATTTTTCGTTCACCTTTTACACCTGTTGTTTTGGGTCATCCCTGGCTAGTATGTCATAATCCTTCTATTAATTGGTCTAGTAATTCTATCCTATCCTGGAACGTTTCTTGTCATGTGAAGTGTTTAATGTCTGCCATCCCTCCCATTTCTTCTGTCCCCACTTCTCAGGAGGAACCTGGCGATTTGACAGGAGTGCCGGAGGAATATCATGATCTGCGCACGGTCTTCAGTCGGTCCGAGCCAACTCCCTTCCTCCTCACCGGTCGTATGATTGTAGTATTGATCTCCTTCCGGGGACCACTCCTCCTCGGGGTAGACTATACTCTCTGTCGGCTCCCGAACGTAAGGCTCTCGAGGATTATTTATCTGTGTCTCTTGACGCCGGTACCATAGTGCCTTCTTCCTCTCCGGCCGGGGCGGGGTTCTTTTTGTTAAGAAGAAGGACGGTACTCTGCGCCCCTGCGTGGATTATCGAGGGCTGAATGACATAACGGTTAAGAATCGTTATCCGCTTCCCCTTATGTCATCAGCCTTCGAGATTCTGCAGGGAGCCAGGTGCTTTACTAAGTTGGACCTTCGTAACGCTTACCATCTCGTGCGCATCAGAGGGGGGCGAGTGGAAAGCGGCGTTTAACACTCCGTTAGGGCATTTTGAGTACCGGGTTCTGCCGTTTGGTCTCGCCAATGCGCCAGCTGTTTTCAGGCATTAGTTAATGATGTTCTGAGAGACATGCTGAACATCTTTGTTTTTGTCTATCTTGACGATATCCTGATTTTTCACCGTCACTCGAGATTCATGTTCAGCACGTTCGACGTGTTCTACAGCGCCTTTTAGAGAATTGTCTCTACGTGAAGGCTGAGAAGTGCTCTTTTCATGTCTCCTCCGTTACTTTTCTCGGTTCCGTTATTTCCGCTGAAGGCATTCAGATGGATTCCGCTAAGGTCCAAGCTGTCAGTGATTGGCCCGTTCCAAGGTCACGTGTCGAGTTGCAGCGCTTTTTAGGTTTCGCTAATTTCTATCGGCGTTTCATTCGTAATTTCGGTCAAGTTGCTGCCCCTCTCACAGCTCTTACTTCTGTCAAGACGTGTTTTAAGTGGTCGGTTCCGCCCAGGGAGCTTTTGATCTTCTAAAAGAACGTTTTACGTCCGCTCCTATCCTCGTTACTCTGACGTCACTAGACAATTCATTGTCGAGGTTGGCGCTTCAGAGGTAGGCGTGGGAGCCATTCTATCCCAGCGCTTCCAGTCTGACGATAAGGTTCATCCTTGCGCTTATTTTTCTCATCGCCTGTCGCCATCTGAACGCAACTATGATGTGGGTAACCGCGAACTGCTCGCCATCCGCTTAGCCCTAGGCGAATGGCGACAGTGGTTGGAGGGCGACCGTTCCTTTTTGTCGTTTGGACAGACCATAAGAACCTTGAGTACATCCGTTCTGCCAAACGACTTAATGCCCGTCAAGCTCGTTGGGCGTTGTTTTCGCTCGTTTGAGTTTGTGATTTCTTACCGTCCGGGTAGCAAGAACACCAAGCCTGATGCCTTATCCCGTCTGTTTAGTTCTTCTGTGGCTTCTACTGATCCCGAGGGGATTCTTCCTTATGGGCGTGTTGTCGGGTTGACAGTCTGGGAAATTGAAAGACAGGTTAAGCAAGCACTCACGCACACTGCGTCGCCGCGCGCTTGTCCTAGTAACCTCCTTTTCGTTCCTGTTTCCACTCGTCTGGCTGTTCTTCAGTGGGCTCACTCTGCCAAGTTAGCTGGTCATCCCGGTGTTCGAGGCACTCTTGCGTCTGTTCGCCAGCGCTTTTGGTGGCCGACTCAGGAGCGTGACACGCGCCGTTTCGTGGCTGCTTGTTCGGACTGCGCGCAGACTAAGTCGGGTAACTCTCCTCCTGCCGGTCGTCTCAGACCGCTCCCCATTCCTTCTCGACCATGGTCTCACATCGCCTAGACTTCATTACCGGTCTGCCTTTGTCTGCGGGGAAGACTGTGATTCTTACGGTTGTCGATAGGTTCTCTAAGGCGGCACATTTCATTCCCCTCGCTAAACTTCCTTCCGCTAAGGAGACGGCACAAATCATCATCGAGAATGTGTTCAGAATTCATGGCCTCCCGTTAGACGCCGTTTCAGACAGAGGCCCGCAATTCACGTCACAGTTTTGGAGGGAGTTCTGTCGTTTGATTGGTGCGTCCGTCAGTCTCTCTTCCGGGTTTCATCCCCAGTCTAACGGTCAAGCAGAGAGGGCCAATCAGACGATTGGTCGCATACTACGCAGCCTTTCTTTCAGAAACCCTGCGTCTTGGGCAGAACAGCTCCCCTGGGCAGAATACGCTCACAACTCGCTTCCTTCGTCTGCTACCGGGTTATCTCCGTTTCAGAGTAGTCTGGGTTACCAGCCTCCTCTGTTCTCATCCCAACTTGCCGAGTCCAGCGTTCCCTCCGCTCAAGCGTTTGTCCAACGTTGTGAGCGCACCTGGAGGAGGGTGAGGTCTGCACTTTGCCGTTACAGGGCACAGACTGTGAGCCGCCAATAAACGCAGGATTAAGAGTCCAAGGTATTGTTGCGGCCAGAGAGTGTGGCTTTCCACTCACAACCTTCCTCTTACGACAGCTTCTCGTAAGTTGACTCCATGATTCATTGGTCCGTTCCGTGTCTCCCAGGTCGTCAATCCTGTCGCTGTGCGACTGCTTCTTCAGCGACATCTTCGTCGCGTCCATCCTGTCTTCCATGTCTCCTGTGTCAAGCCCTTTCTTCGCACCCCCGTTCGTCTTCCCTCCCCCTCCCGTCCTTGTCGAGAGCGCACCTATTTACAAGGTACGTAGGATCATGGACATGCGTTCTCGGGGACGGGGTCACCATACTTAGTGGATTGGGAGGGTTACGGTCCTGAGGAGAGGAGTTGGGTTCCGTCTCGGGACGTGCTGGACCGTTCACTTATTGATGATTTCCTCCGTTGCCGCCAGGATTCCTCCTCGAGTGCGCCAGGAGGCGCTCGGTGAGTGGGGGGTACTGTCATGTTTTGTCTTAGATTGTCTTGTCATTTTGCTTTTCCCTCTGTTCATTTTCCCCCTGCTGGTCTTTTAGGTTCGTTTCCCCTTTTTCTCTCTCCCTTCCTCTCTCTCTTCTCTCTATCGTTCCGTTCCTGCTCCCAGCTGTTCCTATTCCCCTAATCAATCATTTAGTCTTCCCACCTGTTCCCGATCCTTTTCCCTGATTAGAGTCCCTATTTCTCTCCTTGTTTTCCGTTCCTGCCCTGTCGGATCCTTGTCTATTGTTCACCGTGCTGTGTCTATGTATCGCCCTGTCGTGTCGTGTTTCCCTCAGATGCTGCGTGGTGAGCAGGTGTCTGAGTCTGCTACGTTCAAGTGCCTTCCCGAGGCAACCTGCAGTTCTTGATCAAGTCTCCAGTCTGTTCTCGTCATTACGAGTAGAATTATGCCTTTTGATTGTAAAGTTACTTTACT
>NW_025758447.1:0-5163 GCF_021184085.1 Oncorhynchus gorbuscha | reverse complement strand
AGAGAGAGGGAGAGCTTAGTTTGCCTTTTTTAGATCAGGATCACTGCAGTCAAATGTCAGGCTGATAGTGTGTGTGTGTGTGTGTGTGTGTGTGTGTGTGTGCACAAACAGCTGGCATTGGGCCCTGGCATCTGCCATCTGCCGCCACAGGACAAACTGGCATGTGGCAAACACGAAGGTAGATGAAAACACACGCATACAGACACACAGACACATCATCATCATCATCATCATCACACACACACACACACACACACACACACACACACACACACACACACACACACACACACACACACACACACACACACACACACACACACACACACACACACACACATTTATAGCTCCTTAATACAAATGTTAATGAATGAAAACCCAGTGACATTCTGGGACGCTGATCCCTGATTCTGATACTCCTGATGACTAACACCTGATGATTCCTGTTGTCAAGGGCAATTCCACAATAACGGATGCCAAACAAAAACTTTGATTTCAAAGTTTAACGAACCATTCAACTTATTCACAAGCAGAATTTCCCAAAACTCTGTTAAATATCTGCTCCTAGTTAAGATTCAAAGGTGTCTGCAAAAAAAGAACTGGGTCAAAATCTATTTTGGTTATTGAAACACGGTAAGGGGCTCCCGAGTGGTGCAGCGGTCTAAAGCACTGGATATCAGCCCTGGAGGCGTCACTATAGTACCTGGTTTGAATCCAGGCTGTATCACATACGGCCATGATTGGGAGTCCCATCGGGCGACGCACAATTGGCGCCAGCATCGTACGGGTTAGGGCTTTTTCATCAACGGAATTTCATCATGGCCCCTAATCTCCACTGTACAGAAATGCAATGATATGAATGTCGTTCTACATGCTGGTTCTCATGGGTCCTTTAACATAGAAATGACCTCATGCATCTGTTAGGGGAGTCAAAGGCTGAGAAGTACTTAGAGTAGCTCAGATAGTTTTTAAAGCATTTTATGACATCCAGATTTGGGAGATCAGGAATGAGTACAAATGGCACCCATTTCCCATACAGTGCACTACTTTTGACCAGAGCCCCATCGGCCCTGGTAAAAAAAAGTGCACTCTATAGTGATAGGGTGCCATTGGTACTCAGAGTCTGGGGTTTGAGCCTTGCTGTTAAAGGCATGACATGGCCTTCCAGTCTATCAAATGAAGCAAATTAATCGGTTAATTCTAATAAAGGAATTCACAGATTATATTAGATTATCCTGCTACCATAGCTAGTCTAGAGCATTCTGAGTTTGAATTACACAGTGGGTAACATCGGTAAAGCAGCGGAAAGAGCTGTAATAAGAGTCAAGCTGGGGGAAGAACTACCTTGTTATGGGGCACAGCCCATCACATCGCTGTGTGAGAAACAAATACGAGAAATACGGAGCAACAAACATTCAACTTTTCCTCCTCGATATGTGTTCCTGTAGATCGTTGTAATTGCACATTGTCTTATCGGCCAGGTCGTGTCACTCCATGCAACGTGAGACATGTAAAGTGATATTTATATGAATATGGGTGAACATAAGGATAAAGGAAGATAAGTGATATTAAGGATAAGCAAAGATAAGGATAAGTGAAATATGGGGTGAGCGCCAGTGATGGGGCGGATGGGGGCGGAGGAGCGAAGTGATGATGGGGGCGGAAAAGTGGGGGTGGGAGAGTGGGGGTGGGAGAGTGGGGGTGGAGAGAGTGGGGGTGGGAGAGTGGGGGTGGGAAGAGTGGGGGTGGGAGAGTGGGGGTGGGAGAGTGGGGGTGGAAGAGTGGGGGTGGGGAGAGTGGGGGTGGGAAGAGTGGGGGTGGAAGAGTGGGGGTGGAAGAGTGGGGGTGGGAGAGTGGGGGTGGAAGAGTGGGGGTGGGGAGAGTGGGGGTGGGAGAGTGGGGGTGGGAGAGTGGGGGTGGAAGAGTGGGGGTGGGAGAGTGGGGGTGGGAGAGGGGGATATGAAGAGTGGGATACGAAGAGTGGTGGTAGAAGAGTGGGGGTGGGAGAGAGGGATACGAAGAGTGGGGGTGGGAGAGTGGGGGTGGGAGAGTGGGGGTGGAAGAGTGGGAGTGGGAGAGGGGATACGAAGAGTGGTGGTAGAAGAGTGGGGGTGGGAGAGGGGGATATGAAGAGCGGGATACGAAGAGTGGTGGTAGAAGAGTGGGGGTGGGAGAGAGGGATACGAAGAGTGGTGGTAGAAGAGTGGGGGTGGGAGAGGGGGATACGAAGAACGGGATACGAAGAGTGGGGGTGGGAGAGGGGGGTGGGAGAGGGGGATACGAAGAACGGGATACGAAGAGTGGTGGTGGAAGAGTGGGGGTGGGAGAGGGGGGTGGAAGAGTGGGGTGGGAGAGTGGGGGTGGGAGAGTGGGGGTGGGAGAGTGGGGGTGGGAGAGTGGGGGTGGGAGAGTGGGGGTGGGAGAGTGGGGGTGGGAGAGTGGGGGTGGAAGAGTGGGGGTGGGAGAGTGGGGGTGGGAGAGTGGGGGTGGGAGAGGGGGATATGAAGAGTGGGATACGAAGAGTGGTGGTAGAAGAGTGGGGGTGGGAGAGAGGGATACGAAGAGTGGGGGTGGGAGAGTGGGGGTGGGAGAGTGGGGGTGGGAGAGTGGGGGTGGGAGAGGGGGATACGAAGAGTGGTGGTAGAAGAGTGGGGGTGGGAGAGGGGGATATGGAAGAGCGGATACGAAGAGTGGTGGTAGAAGAGTGGGGGTGGGAGAGGGGGTGTAGGAGCGGGGGATACGAAGAGTGGTGGTAGAAGAGTGGGGGTGGGAGAGAGGGATACGAAGAGTGGTGGTAGAAGAGTGGGGGTGGGAGAGGGGGTGGGAGAGGGGGTGGGAGAGGGGGATACTAAGAACGGGATACGAAGAGTGGGGGTGGGAGAGTGGGGGTGGGAGAGAGGGATACGAAGAGTGGTGGTAGAAGAGTGGGGGTGGGAGAGGGGGATACGAAGAATGGGATACGAAGAGTGGGGGTGGGAGAGGGGGATACGAAGAACGGGATACGAAGAGTGGGGGTGGGAGAGGGGGGTGGGAGAGGGGGGTTGTAGGAGCGGGGGTGGAAGAGTGGGGGTGGGAGAGGGGGGTGGGAGAGGGGGATATGAAGAGTGGGGGTGGGAGAGGGGGGTTGTAGGAGCGGGGTTGTAGGAGTGGGGGTGGGAGAGGGGGTGGGAGAGGGGGATACGAAGAGTGGTGGTGGAAGAGTGGGGGTGGGAGAGGGGGTGGGAGAGGGGGATACGAAGAGTGGTGGTGGAAGAGTGGGGGTGGGAGAGGGGGGTGTAGGAGCGGGGGTGGGAGAGTGGGATACGAAGAGTGGGGGTGGGAGAGTGGGATACGAAGAGTGGTGGTGGAAGAGTGGGGGTGGGAGAGTGGTGGTGGGAGAGGGGGTGGGAGAGAGGGATACGAAGAGCGGGATACGAAGAGTGGTGGTAGAAGAGTGGTGGTGGGAGAGGGGGGTGGGAAGAGTGGGGGTGGGAGAGGGGGTGTAGGAGCGGGGGTGGGAGGAGGGGGGTTGTAGGAGCGGGGGTTGTAGGAGTGGGGGTGGGAGAGGGGGGTGGGAGAGGGGGATACGTAAGAGTGGTGGTGGAAGAGTGGGGGTGGGAGAGGGGGGTGGGAGAGGGGGATACGAAGAGTGGTGGTGGAAGAGTGGGGGTGGGAGAGGGGGGTGTAGGAGCGGGGGTGGGAGAGTGGGATACGAAGAGTGGGGGTGGGAGAGTGGGATACGAAGAGTGGTGGTGGAAGAGTGGGGGTGGGAGAGGGGGATACGAAGAGTGGGGGTGGGAGAGTGGTGGTGGGAGAGAGGGATACGAAGAGTGGTGGTAGAAGAGTGGTGGTGGGAGAGGGGGGTGGGAGAGGGGGGTGGCAGAGAGGGATACGAAGAGTGGGGGTGGAAGAGTGGTGGTGGAAAAGTGGTGGTGGAAGAGTGGGGGTGGGAGAGGGGGGTGGGAGAGGGGGGTGGAAGAGTGGGGGTGGGAGAGTGGGGGTAAGAGTGGGGGTGGAAGAGTGGGGGTGGGAGAGTGGGGTGGAAGAGTGGGGGGAGAGTGGGGGTGGAAGAGTGGGGGTGGGAGAGTGGGGGTGGAAGAGTGGGGGTGGGAGAGTGGGGGTGGAAGAGTGGGGGTGGGAGAGTGGGGGTGGGAGAGTGGGGGTGGGAGAGTGGGGGTGGAAGAGTGGGGGTGGGAGAGTGGGGGTGGAAGAGTGGGGGTGGGAGAGTGGGGAGTGCGAAGAGTGGGGGTGGGAGAGAGGGATACGAAGAGTGGGGTGGGAGAGTGGTGGATGCGAAGAGTGGGGGTGGGAGAGTGGTGGTGGAAGAGTGGGGGTGGGAGAGTGGGGGTGGAAGAGTGGGGGTGGGAGAGAGGGATACGAAGAGTGGGGGTGGTGGAAGAGTGGGGGTGGGAGAGTGGGGGTGGAAGAGTGGGGGTGGGAGAGAGGGATATCGAAGAGTGGGGGTGGGAGAGTGGGATACGAAGAGTGGTGGTGGTGGAAGAGTGGGGGTGGGAGAGTGGGGGTGGAAGAGTGGGGTGGGAGAGTGGGGGTGGAAGAGTGGGGGTGGGAGAGAGGGATACGAAGAGTGGGGGTGGGAGAGTGGGATACGAAGAGTGGTGGTGGTGGAAGAGTGGGGGTGGGAGAGTGGTGGTGGGAGAGGGGGGGTGGGAGAGGGGGTGGGAGAGTGGGGGTTGGGAGAGAGGGATACGAAGAGTGGTGGTAGAAGAGTGGTGGTGGAAAAGTGGTGGTGGAAGAGTGGGGGTGGGAGAGGGGGTGGGAGAGGGGGGTGGGAGAGGGGGTGGGAGAGGGGGGTGGGAGAGTGGGGGTTGGGAGAGAGGGATACGAAGAGTGGTGGTAGAAGAGTGGTGGTGGGAGAGGGGGGTGGGAGAGGGGGATACGAAGAGTGGTGGTGGAAGAGTGGTGGTGGAAGAGTGGGGGTGGGAGAGGGGGGTGTTGGAGCGGGGGTGGGAGAGGGGGGTTGTAGGAGCGGGGGTTGTAGGAGTGGGGGTGGGAGAGGGGGGTGGGAGAGGGGGATACGAAGAGTGGTGGTGGAAGAGTGGGGGTGGGAGAGGTGGGTGGGAGAGGGGGATACGAAGAGTGGTGGTGGAAGAGTGGGGGTGGGAGAGGGGGGTGTAGGAGCGGGGGTGGGAGAGTGGGATACGAAGAGTGGGGGTGGGAGAGTGG
>NW_025758446.1:0-5163 GCF_021184085.1 Oncorhynchus gorbuscha | reverse complement strand
TGTCATGCTGGTAAAAGAGGACCCAAAGCGACTTAACAGAAGCAGAGTTTAATAATGTTCAAAACGGAATAACTGACATCCTCTAGATTTGTAGAGGGAAAACAACTGGAGAAGCGGCCACAGACTGCAGGTCGCTTCGGGCGCAGGCCGTAGTCGACTGAGACACCTGCTCACACGCAGCGTCTGATGAAGGCACAAAACACGACAGAACAGGGTGATACACAATCACGGCAAAAAAACACGACAGGACAGGGCGAAACGCAATCACAGCATGGAATATACAATATAAGGAACCGACGGAACAGGAACGGATTACAAAGGAATAAATAGGGAATCTAATCAGGGGAAAGGATCGGGAACAGGTGTGGGAAGACTAAATGATGATTAGGGGAATAGAACAGCTGGGAGCAGGAACGGAACGACAGAGAGAAGAGAGAGCGAGAGAGTGAGAGAGGGAGGGGGAGAGAGAGGGATAGAACCAAACAAGACCAGCAGAGGGAAACGAATAGCATGGGGAGCACAGGGACAAGACATGACAATAAATGACAAACATGACAGTACCCCCCCACTCACCGAGCGCCTCCTGGCGCCTCCCGAGGAGGAACTTGGCGGCAACGGAGGAAATCATCGATGAGCGAACGGTCCAGCACGTCTCCGAGACGGAACCCAACTCCTCTCCTCAGGACCGCAACCCTCCCAATCCACTAGGTATTGGTGACCCCGTCCCGAGAACGCATGTCCATAATTTTATGTACCTTGTAAATAGGTGCGCTCGACAAGGACGGGAGGGGGAGGGAAGACGAACGAGGGTGCGAAGAAAGGGCTTAACACAGGAGACATGGAAGACAGGATGGACGCGACGAAGATGTCGCGGAAGGCAGTCGCACAGCGACAGGATTGACGACCTGGGAGACACGGAACGGACCAATGAACCGCGGAGTCAACTTACGAGAAGCTGTCGTAAGAGGAAGGTTGCGAGTGGAAAGCCACACTCTCTGGCCGCAACAATACCTTGGACTCTTAATCCTGCGTTTATTGGCGGCTCTCACCGTCTGTGCCCTGTAACGGCAAAGTGCAGACCTCACCCTCCTCCAGGTGCGCTCACAACGTTGGACAAACGGCAGGCGGAGGGAACGCTGGACTCGGCAAGCTGGGATGAGAACAGAGGAGGCTGGTAACCCAGACTACTCTGAAACGGAGATAACCCGGTAGCAGACGAAGGAAGCGAATGTGAGAGCGTATTCTGCCCAGGGGAGCTGTTCTGCCCAAGACGCAGGGTTTCTGAAAGAAAGGCTGCGTAGTATGCGACCAATCGTCTGATTGGCCCTCTCTGCTTGACCGTTAGACTGGGGATGAAACCCCGGAAGAGAGACTGACGGACGCACCAATCAAACGACAGAACTCCCTCCAAAACTGTGACGTGAATTGCGGGCCTCTGTCTGAAACGGCGTCTAACGGGAGGCCATGAATTCTGAATACATTCTCAATAATGATTTGTGCCGTCTCCTTAGCGGAAGGAAGTTTAGCGAGGGAATGAAATATGCCGCCTTAGAGAACCTATCGACAACCGTCAGAATCACAGTCTTCCCCGCAGACAAAGGCAGACCGGTAATGAAGTCTAAGGCAATGTGAGACCATGGTCGAGAAGGAATGGGGAGCGGTCTGAGACGACCGGCAGGAGGAGAGTTACCCGACTTAGTCTGCGCGCAGTCCGAACAGGCAGCCCAGAAACGGCGCGTGTCACGCTCCTGAGTCGGCCACCAAAAGCGCTGGCGAATAGACGCAAGAGTGCCTCGAACACCGGGATGACCCGCTAACTTGGCAGAGTGAGCCCACTGAAGAACAGCCAGACGGTGGAAACAGGAACGAAAAGGAGGTTACTAGGACAAGCGCGCGAGGCGACGCAGTGTGCGTGAGTGCTTGCTTAACCTGTCTTTCAATTCCCCAGACTGTTAACCCGACAACACGCCCATAAGGAAGAATCCCCCTCGGGATCAGTAGAAGCCACAGAAGAACTAAACAGACGGGATAAGGCATCAGGCTTGGTGTTCTTGCTACCCGGACGGTAAGAAATCACAAACTCGAAACGAGCGAAAAACAACGCCCAACGAGCTTGACGGGCATTAAGTCGTTTGGCAGAACGGATGTACTCAAGGTTCTTATGGTCTGTCCAAACGACAAAAGGAACGGTCGCCCCCTCAACCACTGTCGCCATTCGCCTAGGGCTAAGCGGATGGCGAGCAGTTCACGGTTACCCACATCATAGTTGCGCTCAGATGGCGACAGGCGATGAGAAAAATAAGCGCAAGGATGAACCTTATCGTCAGACTGGAAGCGCTGGGATAGAATGGCTCCCACGCCTACCTCTGAAGGCCAACCTCGACAATGAATTGTCTAGTGACGTCAGGAGTAACGAGGATAGGAGCGGACGTAAAACGTTCTTTAGAAGATCAAAAGCTCCTGGGCGGAACCGGACCACTTAAAACACGTCTTGACAGAAGTAAGAGCTGTGAGAGGGGCAGCAACTTGACCGAAATTACGAATGAAACGCCGATAGAAATTAGCGAAAACCTAAAAAGCGCTGCAACTCGACACGTGACCTTGGAACGGGCCAATCACTGACAGCTTGGACCTTAGCGGAATCCATCTGAATGCCTTCAGCGGAAATAACAGAACCGAGAAAAGTAACGGAGGAGACATGAAAAGAGCACTTCTCAGCCTTTACGTAGAGACAATTCTCTAAAAGGCGCTGTAGAACACGTCGAACGTGCTGAACATGAATCTCGGAGTGACGGAGAAAAAATCAGGATATCGTCAAGATAGACAAAAACAAAAAAATGTTCAGCATGTCTCTCAGAACATCATTAACTAATGCCTGAAAAACAGCTGGCGCATTGGCGAGACCGAACGGCAGAACCCGGTACTCAAAATGCCCTAACGGAGTATTAAACGCCGTTTTCCACTCGTCCCCTCTCTGATGCGCACGAGATGGTAAGCGTTACGAAGGTCCAACTTAGTAAAGCACCTGGCTCCCTGCAGAATCTCGAAGGCTGATGACATAAGGGGAAGCGGATAACGATTCTTAACCGTTATGTCATTCAGCCCTCGATCCACGCAGGGGCGCAGAGTACCGTCCTTCTTCTTAACAAAAAGAACCCCGCCCCGGCCGGAGAGGAAGAAGGCACTATGGTGCCGGCGTCAAGAGACACAGACAAATAATCCTCGAGAGCCTTACGTTCGGGAGCCGACAGAGAGTATAGTCTACCTCGAGGAGGAGTGAATCCCCGGAAGGAGATCAATACTACAATCATACGACCGGTGAGGAGGAAGGGAGTTGGCTCGGGACCGACTGAAGACCGTGCGCAGATCATGATATTCCTCCGGCACTCCTGTCAAATCGCCAGGTTCCTCCTGAGAAGTAGGGACAGAAGAAATGGGAGGATGGCAGACATTAAACACTTCACATGACAAGAAACGTTCCAGGATAGGATAGAATTACTAGACCAATTAATAGAAGGATTATGACATACAAGCCAGGGGTGACCCAAAACAACAGGTGTAAACGGTGAACGGAAAATCAAAAAAGACATAGTCTCACTGTGGTTACCAGATACTGTGAGAGTTAAAGGTAGTGTCTCAAACTTGATACTGGGAAGATGACTACCATCTAAGGCAAACATGGGCGTAGGCCTGTCTAACGGTCTGAAAGGAATGTTATGTTTCCGAGCCCATGCTTCGTCCATGAAACAACCCTCAGCCCCAGAGTCAATCAAAGCACTGCATGTAGCACCGAACCGGTCCAGCGTAGATGGACCGACATAGTAGTACAAGATCTAGATGAAGGGACCTGAGTAGTAGCGCTCACCAGTAGCCCTCCGCTTACTGATGGGCTCTGGCCTCTTACTGGACATGAAATAACAAAATGTCCAGCAACTCCGCAATAGAGGCACAGGCGGTTGGTGATCCTCTGTTCCCTCTCCTTATTCGAGATGCGAATCCCTCCCAGCTGCATGGGCTCAGTCTCAAAGCCAGAGGAGGGAGATGGTTGCGATGCGGAGCAGGGAAACACCGTTGATGCGAGCTCTCTTCCACGAGCCCGGTGACGAAGATCTACCCGTCGTTCTATGCGGATGGCGAGAGCAATCAAAGAGTCCACATCTGAAGGAACCTCCCGGGAAAGAATCTCATCCTTAACCGCTGCGTGAGTCCCTCCAGAAAACGAGCGAGCAGCGCCGGCTCGTTCCACTCACTAGAGGCAGCAAGAGTGCGAAACTCAATGGAATAATCCGTTATGGACCGTTCACCTTGGCATAAGGAAGCCAGGGCCCTAGAAGCCTCCTCACCAAAAACTGAACGGTCAAAAAACCCGAATCATCTCCTCTTTAAAGTTCTGGAATCTGTTAGAGCAATCAGCCCTTGCCTCCCAGATAGCTGTGCCCCATTCTCGAGCCCGGCCAGTAAGGAGTGAAATGACGTAAGCAACCCGAGCTCTCTCTCTAGAGTATGTGTGGGGTTGGAGAGAGAACACAATCTCACACTGCGTGAGAAAGGAGCGGCACTCAGTGGGCTGCCCGGAGTAGCAAGGTGGGTTATTAACCCTGGGTTCTGGAGGCTCGGCAGGCCAGGGAGTAACAGGTGGCACGAGACGAGACTCTGGAACTGTCCAGAGAGGTCGGAAACCTGAGCGGCCAGGTTCTCCACGGCATGGCGAGCAGCAGACAATTCCTGCTCGTGTCTGCCGAGCATGGCTCCTTGGAACTCGACGGCAGTGTAACGAGCGTCTGAAGTCGCTGGGTCCATTCCTTGGTCGGTTCCTTCTGTCATGCTGGTAAAGAGGACCCAAAGCGACTTAACAGAAGCAGAGTTTAATAATGTTCAAAACGGAATAACTGACATCCTCTAGATTTGTAGAGGGGAAAACAACTGGAGAAGCGGCCACAGACTGCAGGTCGCTTCGGGTAGGCGCAGGCCGTAGTCGACTGAGACACCTGCTCACACGCAGCGTCTGATGAAGGCACAAACACGACAGAACAGGGTGATACACAATCACGGCAAAAACACGACAGGACAGGGCGAAACGCAATCACAGCATGGAATATACAATATAAGGAACCGACGGAACAGGAACGGATTACAAAGGAATAAATAGGGAATCTAATCAGG
>NW_025758445.1:0-5165 GCF_021184085.1 Oncorhynchus gorbuscha | reverse complement strand
TGTGACGACCCTCCCACTCTGTCTGCCGTATTCTGTCGTTGTTCTTGTTTCCTTATTAGGATGCGGTGGGCGGAGTTGAGAGGGGGTCGTCAGCTACCTGGGAGACACCTGGCCCAGGTGTTTCCCATGTAGCCTTTGACCCTCTCAACTCCACCCACCGGCATCCTAATAAGGAAACAAGAACAACGACAGAATACGGGCAGAGTGGGAGGGTGACATTCCCCCCCATAAAACCGGGGACCAACAAGGACCCCGGAACAACATACCAGTCTCCCGCGTCCCAAATTGACACAGGCCTCTGCGTCCCAAATTGACACAGGCCTCTGCGTCCCAAAGGTGACACAGGCCTCTGCGTCCCAAATTGACACAGGCCTCTGCGTCCCAAATTGACACAGGCCTCTGCGTCCCCAAATTGACACAGGCCTCTGCGTCCCAAATTGACACAGGCCTCTGCGTCCCAAATTGACACAGCCTCTGTGCCCCAAATTGATGAGGGTTTACGTGTTCACACTTACAATTTGCCCCAGCCAACCTCCTCCCCAGACCTCAGCAACCTTCGCACAGGAAGCAACATTTAAGAGGAAAGAAACAAGACCAGGAGGGAGCAGACAGGACAGAGAGAACATGACAATACGAAACAATGGTCAGTCACGTAAACATTAGGAACAGGGCGCACGAGAGAGCGCATCAGCAATCACGTTTTCAGTCCCCCGGATGTGCCTCACATCGAGATGGAATGATTGTAAAAATAAACACCATCGCATTATCCTCTGGTTTGGACACATCATGGACCTCAAAAAAGTGAGGGGGTTATGGTCGGTGTAGACCACAATAGGTACTACCCTGCAATATACAATCGTCAGGACCAGGAACATCTTCCTCCTCATGCACAGGTCTAGCACGACAAGAACCCAAGGAAACAACGGTATCAGCCAAAAGAACAGGTTTACCGTCCTCTGTAGAATCCCACTGTTCAGTCTCAGAGGAACGTGCATAATAGGGTTTTAACAGATTTACATGGCACAGCTGGTGTGCTTTCCTCCGTTCTGGAGTGGCAACTAGATAATTTTGCTCAGTGTACTGGCGCACCACTGTATATGGACCTTGAAATTTGGCTTGAAAAGGAGAACCAACAATTGGCAGCAGAGCAAGAACCTGGTCACCTGGACTAAAGTGACGAGGCTCAGTTCGCGATCAAATATGCCCTTCATCCTCTCCTGTGAAGATGATAACTTCTCTTTAGCCATTTCACCAGCGGCATACAGCCGTCGCCGGAAATCACACACATACGAACACAGGGACTGAGGAGGCTCGGGAGACTTCCAGTCATCCTGGAGAACAGATAAAAGTCCACGCACCCTATGTCCAAACACAAGGTCATTTGGACTGAAACCTGTGCTCTCCTGTGAAACTTCCCTAGCGGCTAACAGTAACCAAGGCAACCCCTCCTCCCAATCCTTATCCATCTCAGTACAATAAGCTCTCAACAAAGACTTAAGTGTTTGATGGAAACGTTCCAGTGCTCCTTGACTTTGCGCGTGATAGGCGCTAGACACATTGTGTTTAATATGGAGCTGTTGAAGAACCTGACCAAACAGATTAGAGGTAAAATTAGATCCTTGATCACTCTGAATGACCTTAGGGATTCCAAACAATGAGAGAAACTGAGTCAAAGCTTTTAACACCGATTTAGTCGTGATAGATCGGAGAGGATAGGCAGCAGGAAACCTAGTGGTCTGACACATCACAGTGAACAGGTAACTGCTACCCTTTTTAGAACGAGGCAGAGGACCCACACAGTCAATAATCAGATACTCAAAAGGTTGGCTGAGTACAGGAATAGGAAACAATGGTACTGGTTTAATAGCTTGATTAGGCTTACCAGTTAATTGACAGGTGTGACAAGTTTTGATAAAATCAGAAACATCCCTCTTTAATCTAGGCCAAAAGAAATGTCTTAATATGCGATTGTAGGTTTTCCTCACCCCCATATGTCCAGCAACGTCGCTGTGAGAAGTTTCCAACACCAACTCACGAAGCTTAACTGGTACAACAACTTGACTAATTGCCTCCCCCAGAAAAACACTATCATGAGACACCCACTTTCTCATCAGGACATCCTCTTGGAGGAAATAGCCATGGGCGACATCTCCCAACTGTTCTATAGGCACAATTTGATCACGCAACTCTTCCAACGTGGGGTCATCCCGTTGAGCATTGATTAGATCTGAGCGGGTTACAGATAACGGGATAACAGGAAGACAGTGACATACTTTGTATTATTATCATTAGTCGGCGCAGTGACTAGTTCGCCACGGCTCATAGAACGTGTCACTGCACACGCAGAGAACACCTCTGGGAAACTCTGTACACTCTCATCAGGAATCCCAACAAATGACGGCTTAGTGGAAACCACTAGAGATGGAAACACGACTGGCCATACACGCTCACCTGCCAAGTTATTCCCAAGGATAACGTCGATACCCTCAATAGGCAACGAAGGACGCACCCCCACAACAACTTCACCCTTCACCAGCCCACAATCCAACATCAGTTTATGCAATGGAACTGACAGAGTGTTCAAACCTATTCCCCTAATTAGAACACTATTCCCTGAATCAGTCTCAGCAGAAAAGGGTAACACAGACTCCAACACAAATGATTCAGAGGCACCTGTGTCTCTCAGGATCTTCACTGGCACTAAGTCTTTACTTCCTAACATAGACACAAAACCTTCTGTAATGAAAGGTAAATAGTCTGGATCAATATGGACTTTCACATTCTCCTGGGCCTGAGGAAATGAGTCAAGAATGAACTGATGTGGAACAGGTGCAGCTAACGCAGCAGGCTTAGATTTAGCGTAAGCACCCTTTGACCTGAGAAGTGGACATTCGTTTTTCCAATGACCTGAACCTTGACAGTAGTGACACTCCTGCCCAAAGTCAGCCTTACCATGGGAGTCAGGTTCAACCCTAGTTGAATAGAACTCTGCCCGAGAACCAAAGTATCTCGGTGAGCGAAGCCCAAATCTATCCGAATGCCCCCACTCTTTCCGAATACGGGGTTTTGCAAAGACACTTTTGTGAGTCAACACATACTCGTCCGCCAAAACCGCAGCTTCAGCAACATTCTTTACTTTCTGTTCATTAATATAAGTGGCAATACGATCAGGAATTGTGTCCTTAAATTGCTCTAACATAATCAGATCACACAGCCCTTGGAAAGTCACAACTGCAGAGGCGGAACACCAGCGATTAAACTGTAAAGATAACTGTCGCGCAAACTCAACATGAGTCTGGTTATCGTCCCTTTTTAAAGTTCTAAATCGTTGGCGGTAAGCCTCAGGGACCAATTCATAAATCTGTAACACAGCTGTTTTAACTTTATCATAACTGGCACTGTCGTGTACACTAAGAGCTGAATATGCTTCCTGCGCTTTACCAGTCAGCACACACTGCAACATTAAAGTGCGGTCAGAATCAGGCCAACTCCTAGCGTCAGCAACCCGCTCAAACAACGAAAAGAATGTCTCGGGGTCCCTTTCATTAAACCGAGGCAATAACCGCAAGTTCCCAACAATATCAAATGTCTCTGGGGCATGACCAAAAGCGGAACTACCCCTAGGTAAATCTGGGTCACCTTCCCAAAACAAACTCTCCCCTGAGATCTTTCCTTCCCTAACCAACTCTATACGTTCTTGTTGCAACTTGATTTTAGCACGCTCCATATCTTGTTTAAATGCCAATTCCTTTTCATATTTCACACGATCATGCTCTAGCTTCTCACGATCATGCTCTAGCTTCTCACGATCATGCTCTAGCTGTAACAAAAGCAGTTCTTTCTGCTGTTCAAAAGAAGGCTACTAGGACTAACCGATGGAATGGCCATTGTAACGTTATGGGGAGACAACAAATCCTCAGCAGAGGCTGGCCCGGTGGTAACTTCAAGAATACCACTCTCCATCAGATTGGCTTTCAATATCAACCTAATAGAATTCTTTAGACGTTTATCACTAATCTCAACCTTGTAGTGTTCCGCGACCTTCAACAGCTGTTCTTTAGTACCTAAATCTAACAATTCCTCTGATGGAGAGCGAATGAACTTATCTACATAAGACGCCATAATCACACAAATTTTTTTTTTATCGCTTTTCCCTTCTGCTGAGCACACCAGAACACAACCCGAGAATTGACAATCACCCTGAGCACCACAGAAGAGATGAGATATGGAGCTTCCCCAAAACCTACAATAACTCAACCTAGTCTTCGTGCAGATTTGCGGTGGGAATTTACGCACTGTAGCCCGCTGGCAAGGAAATAGAACTCCCAGCATGCTGGCAAATTCCACCAAGCCACGGATGTGCCCCCGAGACAACTGCTCAGTCCACAGACACCACACAAAAATAACAAACATTAACCATGCCCAACATATTCCAAAAAATGAAACACGTCGCTAAACCTATCAGGGGAAAAAGGCTATAGCTCCGGGTAGCAAGTTCCACTACCCTACCCAAATCTCCCACCGAGGTACACAGCAGATTACTCACTTCAGACTGACGTCCCAACAGAAAGTAAAACAAGAGTTCAGGCTAGGCAGGGCCTGGAAACTAACCATTATACTCTCTCCAACACAGCACACAAACCAAACAACAAAGGCAACCAATACTGGGCCGATCACACTCAAACACAATATTCAATCCAAACACGTACCTCCACGGTCTCCCAAACCAATAGTTCAAAGATCCCGGATGAGCCCCCACTTGTCACGAACCGGCTCAAAGCCCGTAACAAAGGGAGACAACGTGGAGATAAGGAGTAACAAAATCTATATTTATTAAATAAGTAACTAAGTGTAATATACAATGGTGTGTGTAATCAGTAATCAGTAGTGTAAGTGAGTGTTTTGCATGCATGAATGTGATAATGCAGGGTGATGAAAGGTGCCAAAGCAAACAAACAAACAGCCACCAAGAACCACAACACAATCTACAACGGGTGTCTGCATGGAGAGAGTCTCCTCCATGAATGTGGAAGAGGTCTATTTATCCTGGGAGACACCTGGCCCAGGTGTTTCCCATGTAGCTGACGACCCTCTCAACTCCGCCCACCGGCATCCTAATAAGGAAACAAGAACAACGACAGAATACGGCAGACAGAGTGGGAGGG
>NW_025758444.1:0-5165 GCF_021184085.1 Oncorhynchus gorbuscha | reverse complement strand
TTAGATTCCCTATTTATTCCTTTGTAATCCGTTCCTGTTCCGTCGGTTCCTTATATTGTATATTCCATGCTGTGATTGCGTTTCGCCCTGTCCTGTCGTGTTTTTTGCCGTGATTGTGTATCACCCTGTTCTGTCGTGTTTTGTGCCTTCATCAGACGCTGCGTGTGAGCAGGTGTCTCAGTCGACTACGGCCTGCGCCTACCCGAAGCGACCTGCAGTCTGTGGCCGCTTCTCCAGTTGTTTTCCCCTCTACAAATCTAGAGGATGTCAGTTATTCCGTTTTGAACATTATTAAACTCTGCTTCTGTTAAGTCGCTTTTGGGTCCTCTTTTACCAGCATGACAGAAGGAACCGACCAAGGAATGGACCCAGCGACTTCAGACGCTCGTTACACTGCCGTCGAGTTCCAAGGAGCCATGCTCGGCAGACACGAGCAGGAATTGTCTGCTGCTCGCCATGCCGTGGAGAACCTGGCCGCTCAGGTTTCCGACCTCTCTGGACAGTTCCAGAGTCTACGTCTCGTGCCACCTGTTACTCCCTGGCCTGCCGAGCCTCCAGAACCCAGGGTTAATAACCCACCTTGCTACTCCGGGCAGCCCACTGAGTGCCGCTCCTTTCTCACGCAGTGTGAGATTGTGTTCTCTCTCCAACCCCACACATACTCTAGAGAGAGAGCTCGGGTTGCTTACGTCATTTCACTCCTTACTGGCCGGGCTCGAGAATGGGGCACAGCTATCTGGGAGGCAAGGGCTGATTGCTCTAACAGATTCCAGAACTTTAAAGAGGAGATGATTCGGGTTTTTGACCGTTCAGTTTTTGGTGAGGAGGCTTCTAGGGCCCTGGCTTCCTTATGCCAAGGTGAACGGTCCATAACGGATTATTCCATTGAGTTTCGCACTCTTGCTGCCTCTAGTGAGTGGAACGAGCCGGCGCTGCTCGCTCGTTTTCTGGAGGGACTCCACGCAGCGGTTAAGGATGAGATTCTTTCCCGGGAGGTTCCTTCAGATGTGGACTCTTTGATTGCTCTCGCCATCCGCATAGAACGACGGGTAGATCTTCGTCACCGGGCTCGTGGAAGAGAGCTCGCATCAACGGTGTTTCCCTGCTCCGCATCGCAACCATCTCCCTCCTCTGGCTTTGAGACTGAGCCCATGCAGCTGGGAGGGATTCGCATCTCGAATAAGGAGAGGGAACAGAGGATCACCAACCGCCTGTGCCTCTATTGCGGAGTTGCTGGACATTTTGTTATTTCATGTCCAGTAAGAGGCCAGAGCCCATCAGTAAGCGGAGGGCTACTGGTGAGCGCTACTACTCAGGTCCCTTCATCTAGATCTTGTACTACTATGTCGGTCCATCTACGCTGGACCGGTTCGGGTGCTACATGCAGTGCTTTGATTGACTCTGGGGCTGAGGGTTGTTTCATGGACGAAGCATGGGCTCGGAAACATAACATTCCTTTCAGACCGTTAGACAGGCCTACGCCCATGTTTGCCTTAGATGGTAGTCATCTTCCCAGTATCAAGTTTGAGACACTACCTTTAACTCTCACAGTATCTGGTAACCACAGTGAGACTATGTCTTTTTTGATTTTCCGTTCACCGTTTACACCTGTTGTTTTGGGTCACCCTGGCTTGTATGTCATAATCCTTCTATTAATTGGTCTAGTAATTCTATCCTATCCTGGAACGTTTCTTGTCATGTGAAGTGTTTAATGTCTGCCATCCCTCCCATTTCTTCTGTCCCTACTTCTCAGGAGGAACCTGGCGATTTGACAGGAGTGCCGGAGGAATATCATGATCTGCGCACGGTCTTCAGTCGGTCCCGAGCCAACTCCCTTCCTCCTCACCGGTCGTATGATTGTAGTATTGATCTCCTTCCGGGGACCACTCCTCCTCGAGGTAGACTATACTCTCTGTCGGCTCCCGAACGTAAGGCTCTCGAGGATTATTTGTCTGTGTCTCTTGACGCCGGCACCATAGTGCCTTCTTCCTCTCCGGCCGGGGCGGGGTTCTTTTTTGTTAAGAAGAAGGACGGTACTCTGCGCCCCTGCGTGGATTATCGAGGGCTGAATGACATAACGGTTAAGAATCGTTATCCGCTTCCCCTTATGTCATCAGCCTTCGAGATTCTGCAGGGAGCCAGGTGCTTTACTAAGTTGGACCTTCGTAACGCTTACCATCTCGTGCGCATCAGAGAGGGGGACGAGTGGAAAACGGCGTTTAATACTCCGTTAGGGCATTTTGAGTACCGGGTTCTGCCGTTCGGTCTCGCCAATGCGCCAGCTGTTTTTCAGGCATTAGTTAATGATGTTCTGAGAGACATGCTGAACATTTTTGTTTTTGTCTATCTTGACGATATCCTGATTTTTTCTCCGTCACTCGAGATTCATGTTCAGCACGTTCGACGTGTTCTACAGCGCCTTTTAGAGAATTGTCTCTACGTAAAGGCTGAGAAGTGCTCTTTTCATGTCTCCTCCGTTACTTTTCTCGGTTCTGTTATTTCCGCTGAAGGCATTCAGATGGATTCCGCTAAGGTCCAAGCTGTCAGTGATTGGCCCGTTCCAAGGTCACGTGTCGAGTTGCAGCGCTTTTAGGTTTCGCTAATTTCTATCGGCGTTTCATTCGTAATTTCGGTCAAGTTGCTGCCCCTCTCACAGCTCTTACTTCTGTCAAGACGTGTTTTAAGTGGTCCGGTTCCGCCCAGGGAGCTTTTGATCTTCTAAAAGAACGTTTTACGTCCGCTCCTATCCTCGTTACTCCTGACGTCACTAGACAATTCATTGTCGAGGTTGACGCTTCAGAGGTAGGCGTGGGAGCCATTCTATCCCAGCGCTTCCAGTCTGACGATAAGGTTCATCCTTGCGCTTATTTTTCTCATCGCCTGTCGCCATCTGAGCGCAACTATGATGTGGGTAACCGTGAACTGCTCGCCATCCGCTTAGCCCTAGGCGAATGGCGACAGTGGTTGGAGGGGGCGACTGTTCCTTTTGTCGTTTGGACAGACCATAAGAACCTTGAGTACATCCGTTCTGCCAAACGACTTAATGCCCGTCAAGCTCGTTGGGCGTTGTTTTTCGCTCGTTTCGAGTTTGTGATTTCTTACCGTCCGGGTAGCAAGAACACCAAGCCTGATGCCTTATCCCGTCTGTTTAGTTCTTCTGTGGCTTCTACTGATCCCGAGGGGATTCTTCCTTATGGGCGTGTTGTCGGGTTAACAGTCTGGGGAATTGAAAGACAGGTTAAGCAAGCACTCACGCACACTGCGTCGCCGCGCGCTTGTCCTAGTAACCTCCTTTTCGTTCCTGTTTCCACTCGTCTGGCTGTTCTTCAGTGGGCTCACTCTGCCAAGTTAGCGGGTCATCCCGGTGTTCGAGGCACTCTTGCGTCTATTCGCCAGCGCTTTGGTGGCCGACTCAGGAGCGTGACACGCGCCGTTTCGTGGCTGCCTGTTCGGACTGCGCGCAGACTAAGTCGGGTAACTCTCCTCCTGCCGGTCGTCTCAGACCGCTCCCCATTCCTTCTCGACCATGGTCTCACATTGCCTTAGACTTCATTACCGGTCTGCCTTTGTCTGCGGGGAAGACTGTGATTCTGACGGTTGTCGATAGGTTCTCTAAGGCGGCACATTTCATTCCCCTCGCTAAACTTCCTTCCGCTAAGGAGACGGCACAAATCATTATTGAGAATGTATTCAGAATTCATGGCCTCCCGTTAGACGCCGTTTCAGACAGAGGTCCGCAATTCACGTCACAGTTTTGGAGGGAGTTCTGTCGTTTGATTGGTGCGTCCGTCAGTCTCTCTTCCGGGTTTCATCCCCAGTCTAACGGTCAAGCAGAGAGGGCCAATCAGACGATTGGTCGCATACTACGCAGCCTTTCTTTCAGAAACCCTGCGTCTTGGGCAGAACAGCTCCCTGGGCAGAATACGCTCACAATTCGCTTCCTTCGTCTGCTACCGGGTTATCTCCGTTTCAGAGTAGTCTGGGTTACCAGCCTCCTCTGTTCTCATCCCAGCTTGCCGAGTCCAGCGTTCCCTCCGCTCAAGCGTTTGTCCAACGTTGTGAGCGCACCTGGAGGAGGGTGAGGTCTGCACTTTGCCGTTACAGGGCACAGACGGTGAGAGCCGCCAATAAACGCAGGATTAAGAGTCCAAGGTATTGTTGCGGCCAGAGAGTGTGGCTTTCCACTCGCAACCTTCCTCTTACGACAGCTTCTCGTAAGTTGACTCCGCGGTTCATTGGTCCGTTCCGTGTCTCCCAGGTCGTCAATCCTGTCGCTGTGCGACTGCTTCTTCCGCGACATCTTCGTCGCGTCCATCCTGTCTTCCATGTCTCCTGTGTTAAGCCCTTTCTTCGCACCCCCGTTCGTCTTCCCTCCCCCCTCCCGTCCTTGTCGAGAGCGCACCTATTTACAAGGTACATAAAATTATGGACATGCGTTCTCGGGGACGGGGTCACCAATACCTAGTGGATTGGGAGGGTTACGGTCCTGAGGAGAGGAGTTGGGTTCCGTCTCGGGACGTGCTGGACCGTTCGCTCATCGATGATTTCCTCCGTTGCCGCCAGGATTCCTCCTCGAGTGCGCCAGGAGGCGCTCGGTGAGTGGGGGGTACTGTCATGTTTGTCATTTATTGTCATGTCTTGTCCCTGTGCTCCCCATGCTATTCGTTTCCCTCTGCTGGTCTTGTTTGGTTCTATCCCTCTCTCTCCCCCCCTCTCTCACTCTCTCGCTCTCTCTTCTCTCTGTCGTTCCGTTCCTGCTCCCAGCTGTTCCTATTCCCCTAATCATCATTTAGTCTTCCCACACCTGTTCCCGATCCTTTCCCCTGATTAGATTCCCTATTTATTCCTTTGTAATCCGTTCCTGTTCCGTCGGTTCCTTATATTGTATATTCCATGCTGTGATTGCGTTTCGCCCTGTCCTGTCGTGTTTTTTGCCGTGATTGTGTATCACCCTGTTCTGTCGTGTTTTGTGCCTTCATCAGACGCTGCGTGTGAGCAGGTGTCTCAGTCGACTACGGCCTGCGCCTACCCGAAGCGACCTGCAGTCTGTGGCCGCTTCTCCAGTTGTTTTCCCCTCTACAAATCTAGAGGATGTCAGTTATTCCGTTTTGAACATTATTAAACTCTGCTTCTGTTAAGTCGCTTTTGGGTCCTCTTTTACCAGC
>NW_025758443.1:0-5166 GCF_021184085.1 Oncorhynchus gorbuscha | reverse complement strand
GAGTGGTTCTAGTGCTCTCTGTCTATCTTATAGGAGTGGTTCTAGTGTTCTCTGTCTATCTTATAGGAGTGGTTCTAGTGTTCTCTGTCTATCTTATAGGAGTGGTTCTAGATCCCTCTCTGTCTATCTTATAGGAGTGGTTCTAGTGTTCTCTGTATCTTATAGGAGTGGTTCTAGTGTTCTCTGTGTCTGAGGGAGGCACTAAGATAATTATCATGATGTTCATTAAATCTTTAAGCCTGGAGGTGTTAACACTGGTGATTCACCTCATCCGCGGATGATGTGTAGAGACTCATCTATGAGATGAGGTGGTGTTGATGAACTGGGCAGGAAGTCGCTCCTACAAACAGGAACAGGAACTAGAGATGAACCATCTGACTGTTCTACGGCTCTGTCCTGTTATACGGCTCCAGACGTCTTGGATTATTCCTCATATCTGATCTGGATGTGCTGGGGTTGAAGCTGGCTTTTGTGAAGGTGTGAGGGTGAAGCTGGCTTTGTGAAGGTGTGGAGGGTGAAGCTAGCTTTATGAAGGCGTGGAGGGTGAAGCTGGCTTCAGGAAGGCGTGGAGGGTGGAAGCTGGCTTTGTGAATGTGGAGGAGTAAGCCCAGCACTTTGTAAATGCGGAGGTGGCAGCTCTTTGTGAAGGTGTGGAGGAGTGGTTCAGCTTTGTGAAGGTGTGGAGGGCGAAGCTCACTTTGTAATATGTGGAGGCGACTAGCTTTGTAAGTATGGAAAGAGTGAAGCTAGCTTTATGAAGAGTGTGAAGGTAAACTAACTGTAATTAAGCTAACTATGTGAAAGTGTGGAGAATTAAACTACAGCTTTGGGAAAATTATGAAGAAATTAAAACAGCTTTATGAAAAGTCAGGAAGGTAAGAAGCTAGCTTTAATAATGAAGAGTGTGGAAAGTGAAAAACTGGCTTTGTGAAGGTGTGGAGGTGAAGCTGTCTTTGTGAAGGTATGGAGTGAAGCTGGCTTTGGGAAGGTGTGGAGGTAGTAAGCTGGCTTTGTGTAAGAAGGTGGAGGTGAAGCTGGCTTTGTGAGGTGTGGAGGGTGAAGCTGGCTTTGTGAGTGTTGAGGTGAAGCTGGCTTTGAAGGTGTTGAGGAGTGAAGCTGTCATTGTGAAGGTGTGGAGGGTGAACTGGCTTTGTGAAGGTGTTAGGTGGCTGGCATTGTGAAGGTGTTGAGTGAAGCTGGCTTTGTGAAGGTGTGGAGGGTGAAGAAGTCTTTGTAAGAAGAGTGTTGAGGTAAACTGGCTTTGTGAAAGGTGTTGAGAGTTAAGCTAGCTTTGTGAAGGTCAATGAGAGTGAAAAGTATTTTGTGAAGGTGTTGACTGAAGCTGGCTTTGTTGAAGGTGTTGAGGGTGAAGCTGGATTTGTGAAGGTGTTGAGGGTGATGCTGGCTTTGTGAAGGTGTGAGGGTGAAGAAGCTGGCTTTGGGTGAAGCTGGCTTTGTGAAGGTGTTGAGGGTGAAGTTGTCATTGTGAAGGTGTTGAGGGGTGATGCTGGCTTTGTGAAGGTGTTGAGGTGATGCTGGCTTTGTGAAGGTGTTGAGGGTGAAGAAGTATTTGTGAAGGTGTTGAGGGCGAAGTGGCTTTGTATGAAGGTGTTGAGGGTGAAGCTATCATTGAAGGTGAAGTAGTATTTGTGAGTGCTCATTACAGTAAGTCTGCATTACAAATGGCAGCCTACTCCCTTCATAGTAAGATCTGGTCTAAAGTAGTTGCACTATATAGGAATAGGGTTCTATAGGGCTCTGGTCTAAAGTAGTGCACCATAGGGAATAGGGTTCTATAGGGCTCTGGTCTAAAGTAGTGCACTATATAGGGACTAGGGTTCCATTGGGCTCTGGTCTAAAGTAGTGCACTATATAGGGAATAGGGTGCCATTTAAGGATGCAGGCCCTGCGTTTCAGTCTCCTGGTGTGTTTTTGTCAGTAATCATTCCCACTGATCTGCCATCGCTGCCCCCCCCCAAGGCACGCGGCTGTCCTTGAAGTGTCCCTGTTGCTATGGCGACAGGTTGCCATGCTGACTGGTTTCTGATTGGCTCGGCTTGTCTGTGTAGATGGAATTCGAAGTGCTTTTCCAGTTGTGTCTCTTTCGTCCCCGTCTCACACTATTTTTTTAAAGCTACTAAAGTCCTATAATAACAAACTCCATTGGAATCCATGATCCATGTATATCAAGTGTACCGGTCTTTACATCCTGGAATTCCTAAATCCCCTTTTTTTGCTCTGTGGAGTCTTATTGTGGATCTGGGATGAGCCAGGGAGGGTAGCTCAGCAGAGGGTAGCTCAGCAGAGGGTAGCTCAGCAGAGGGTAGCTCGGCAGAGGGTAGCTCGGCAGAGGGTAGCTCGGCAGAGGGTAGCCCAGCAGGGGGTAGCTCAGCAGAGGAGTAGCTCAGCAGAGGGTAGCTCGGCAGAGGGTAGCTCAGCAGGGGTAGCTCAGCAGGGGGTAGCCCAGAGGGGGTAGCCCAGCAGAGGGTAGCCCAGCAGAGGGTAGCTCGGCAGAGGGTAGCCTCGGCAGAGGGTAGCCCGGCAGAGGGTAGCTCAGCAGGGGTAGCTCAGCAGAGGGTAGCTCAGCAGAGGGTAGCCCGGCAGAGGGTAGCTCAGCAGGGGTAGCCTCAGCAGGGGTAGCTCAGCAGGGGGTAGCTCAGCAGAGGGTAGCTCAGCAGGGGTAGCTCAGCAGAGGGTAGCTCAGCAGAGGGTAGCTCTGGCAGAGGGGTAGCTCAGCAGGGGTAGCTCAGCAGGGGGTAGCTCAGCAGAGGGTAGCCTCAGCAGAGGGTAGTTCAGCAGAGGGTAGTTCAGCAGAGGGTAGTCCAGCAGAGGGTAGCCTCAGCAGGGGGTAGCTCAGCAGAGGGTAGCTCAGCAGAGGGGAGTAGCTCAGCAGAGGGTAGCTCAGCAGAGGGTAGCTCAGCAGGGGTAGCCCAGCAGGGGGTAGCTCAGCAGGGTGGGGGTAGCCCAGCAGAGGGTAGCTCAGCAGGGGGTAGCTCAGCAGACAGCAGAGGGTAGCAGAGTGATCCACTCTGGTGGATGGTCACATATTCCCTACATAGTGCACTTCTTTCTCGATTGTAGTGACTGATTCAGTATGCCAGGGGTACACATGAAACAAGCCCTTGTTGTTGTTGTGGTCCTGAGGAAAATGACCCTCTCTGGGGACTTCCTGCTGAGGAGTTAACAACAGACACGACTCCTTCAGATGTGGCTTGTCGTTATAGAGGACTACGATCCCAGCCCAAAGGCAGGTAGAAACGCTTGGGTGTGTGTGTGTGTTTGAGGTGTGTGTGTGTTTGATGTGTGGCTTGTCGTTATAGAGGACTACGGTCCCAGCCTAAAGGCAGGTAGAAACGCTTGGGTGTGTGTGTGTGTGTGTGTGTGAGGTGTGTGTGTGTGTGTTTGAGGTGTGTGTGTGTGTGTTTGAGGTGTGTGTGTGTGTGTTTGAGTGTGTGTGTGTGTGTTTGATGTGTGGCTTGTCGTTATAGAGGACTACGGTCCCAGCCTAAAGGCAGGTAGGAACGCTTGGTGTGTGTGTGTGTTTGAGGTGTGTGTGTGTTTGAGGTGTGTGTGTGTGTGTTTGAGGTGTGTGTGTGTTTGATGTGTGGCTTGTCGTTATAGAGCACTACGGTCCCAGCCTAAAGGCAGGTAGAAACGCTTGGTGTGTGTATGTGTTTGAGGTGTGTGTGTGTGTTTGAGGGGTGTGTGTGTTTGATGTGTGGCTTGTCGTTATAGAGGACTGCGGTCCCAGCCTAAAGGCAGGTAGAAATGCATGGTGTGTGTGTGTGTGTGTGTGTGTGTGTTTGAGGTGTGTGTGTGTTTGAGGTGTGGCTTGTCGTTATAGAGGACTACGGTCCCAGCCTAAAGGCAGGTAGAAACGCTTGGTGTGTGTGTGTGTTTCAGCTGTGTGTGTGTTTGAGGTGTGTGTGTGTGTTTGAGGTGTGTGTGTGTGTTTGAAGTGTGTGTGTGTGTGTGAGGTGTGTGTGTGTGTGTGAGGTGTGTGTGTGTGTTTGAGGTGTGTGTGTGTGTGTGTGTGAGGTGTGTGTGTGTGTTTGAGGTGTGTGTGTGTGTGTTTGAGGTGTGTGTGTGTGTTTGAGGTGTGTGTTTGAGGTGTGTGTGTGTGTGTGTGTGTGTGTGTGTGTGTGTGTGTGTTTGTAACACAGGTGAGACAGCCTGTTTTAGAGGAAATGAGCGAAACAGCATCTTAACAGGTCTGAACCACTGTCTGTACCTACACAGCATCTTAACAGCAGGTTATATTCTGATACATGTTCCTGTGTGTGTGTGTGTGTGTGTGTTGTTTGAGGTGTGTGTGTGTGTGTGTTAGACGTGTGTGTGTGTGTGTTTGATGTGTGTGTGTGTGTGTGTGAGGTGTGTGTGTGTGAGGTGTGTGTGTGTGTGTGTGTGTGTGTGTGTACTGTACCTGATGATAAATCAGACTTTTAGAACAACGACATGAAACATCAATTAAACTGCAGCAGGACAGAGAGGAAAGGAGAGGAGACACACACACACACACACAGCACACGCACACACGCACACGCCGCCTCAGGCTACACTTACACACCTGCGCCTCAAGCCACGCGGCGGGCATCAGGCACCGCAACGCCCATCAGACACGCCCTGCCTGCTCTACTATTTGTCTCTGTCAGAGAATGGGCTCAGTAAAGTGATTGAATATCATCCACTTTTTCTGCTTATGTCTGGGAGGATGGAGTAAGGAGGAGAGAGGAGGAGGGGGAGATGGGGGAGGAGGGAGAGAGGAGAGGAGGAGGGAAGGAGGAGGAGGACAGGAGGAGGGGAGGAGGAGGGAGAGAGGAGGAGGAGAGGAAGGGAGGATGAGGAGGAGAGGAGGAGCGGAGGAGGAGGAGCGGAGGGGGAGGAGGAGGAGGGAGCGGAGGAGGGAGGGAGAGGAGGAGGAGAGGAGAGGAGGTGGAGGAGCGGAGGGGGGAGGAGGAGGGAGGAGCGGAGGAGGAGGGGAGAGGAGGAGGGAGAGGAGGAGGAGAGGGAGGTGGAGGGGAGGAGGAGGAGAGGAGGTGGAGGGAGGAGGAGGAGAGAGGAGGTGGAGGGAGGAGGAGGGGAGGAGGTGGAGGGGAGGAGGTGGAGGAGGAGGAGGGGAGGAGGTGGAGGAGGAGGAGGGAGGAGGAGGAGGAGGTGGAGGGAGGA
>NW_025758442.1:0-5166 GCF_021184085.1 Oncorhynchus gorbuscha | reverse complement strand
CTTATGACATCGAGTGGAACAGTCACTTTACAATAGTGCATCTAAATCTTAAAGGGGGTGAGAGGGAATACTTATCCTATCCTAGGTATTCCTTAAAGAGGTGGGGTTTCAGGTGTCTCCGGAAGGTGGTGATTGACTCCGCTGTCCTGGCGTCGTGAGGGAGTTTGTTCCACCATTGGGGCCAGAGCAGCGAACAATTTTGACTGGGCTGAGCGGGAGCTGTACTTCCTCAGTGGTAGGGGGCGAGCAGGCCAGGTGGATGAACGCAGTGCCCTTGTTTGGGTGTAGGGCATGATCAGAGCCTGGAGGTACTGAGGTGCCGTTCCCCTCACAGCTCCGTAGGCAAGCACCATGGTCTTGTAGCGGATGCGAGCTTCAACTGGAAGCCAGTGGAGAGAACGGAGGAGCGGGGTGATGTGAGAGAACTTGGAAGGTTGAACACCAGACGGGCTGCGGCGTTCTGGATGAGTTGAAGGGGTTTAATGGCACAGGCAGGAGCCCAGCCAACAGCGAGTTGCAGTAATCCAGACGGGAGATGACAAGTGCCTGGATTAGGACCTGCGCCGCTTCCTGTGTGAGGCAGGGTCGTACTCTGCGGATGTTGTAGAGCATGAACCTACAGGAACGGGCCACCGCCTTGATGTTGGTTGAGAACGACAGGGTGTTGTCCAGGATCACACCAAGGTTCTTAGCGCTCTGGGAGGAGGACACAATGGAGTTGTCAACCGTGATGGCGAGATCATGGAACGGGCAGTCCTTCCCCGGGAGGAAGAGCAGCTCCGTCTTGCCGAGTTCAGCTTGAGGTGGTGATCCGTCATCCACACTGATATGTCTGCCAGACATACAGAGATGTGATTCGCCACCTGGTCATCAGAAGGGGGAAAGGAGAAGATTAGTTGTGTGTCGTCTGCATAGCAATGATAGGAGAGACCATGTGAGGTTATGACAGAGCCAAGTGACATGGTGTATAGCGAGAATAGGAGAGGGCCTAGAACAGAGCCCTGGGGGACACCAGTGATGGGAGCGCGTGGTGAGGAGACAGATTCTCGCCACGCCACCTGGTAGGAGCGACCTGTCAGGTAGGGCGCAATCCAAGCGTGGGCCGCCGGAGATGCCCAACTCGGAGAGGGTGGAGAGGAGGATCTGATGGTTCACAGTATCGAAGGCAGCCGTTAGATCTAGAAGGATGAGAGCAGAGGAGAGAGAGTTAGCTTTAGCAGTGCGGAGCGCCTCCGTGATACGGGAGAGCAGTCTCAGTTGAATGACTAGTCTTGAAACCTGACTGATTTGGATCAGAAAGGTCATTCAGAGAGATAGCGGGAGAGCTGGCCCAAGGATGGCACGTTCAAGAGTTTTGGAGAGAAAAGAAAGAAGGGATACTGGTCTGTAATTGTTGACATCGGAGGGATCGAGTGTAGGTTTTTCAGAAGGGGTGCAACTCTCGCTCTCTTGAAAGACGGAAGGACGTAGCCAGCGGTCAGGGATGAGTTGATGGCGAGGTGAGGTAAGGAGAAGGTCTCCGGAAATGGTCTGGAGAAGAGGGGAGGGATAGGGTCAAGCGGGCAGGTTGTTGGGCGGCGGCCGTCACAAGTAGCGAGATTTCATCTGGAGAGAGGGAGAAAGAGGTCAGAGCACAGGGTAGGGCAGTGAGCAGAACCAGCGGTGTCGTTTGACTTAGCAAACGAGGATCGGATGTCGTCGACCTTCTTTTCAAAATGGTTCTCGAAGTCGTCTGCAGAGAGGGAGGGGGGGAGGGAGGAGGATTCAGGAGGAGGAGAAGGTGGCAAAGAGCTTCCTAGGGTTAGAGGAAGATGCTTGGAATTTAGCGTGGTAGAAAGTGGCTTTTGCAGCAGAGACAGAGGAGGAAAATGTAGAGAGGAGGGAGTGAAAGGATGCCAGGTCCGCAGGGAGGCGGGTTTTCCTCCATTTCCGCTCGGCTGCCCGGGCCCTGTTCTGTGAGCTCGCAATGAGTCATCGAGCCACGGAGCGGGAGGGAGGACCGAGCCGGCCTGGAGGATAGGGGACATAGAGAGAGTCAAAGGATGCAGAGAGGGTGGAGAGGAGGGGTTGAGGAGGCAGAATCAGGAGATAGGTTGGAGAAGGTTTGAGCGGAGGGGAAGAGATGATAGGATGGAAGAGGAGAGAGTAGCGGGGAGAGAGAGCGAAGGTTGGGACGGCGCGATACCATCCAGTAGGGGCAGTGTGGGATGTGTTGGATGAGAGCGAGAGGAAAAGGATACAAGGTAGTGGTCGGAGACTTGGAGTTGCAATGAGGTTAATGGAAGAACAGCATCTAAATAAAGATGAGGTCGAGCGTATTGCCTGCTCTTGAGTAGGGGAAGGTGAGAGGGTGAGGTCAAAGAGGAGAGAGGGAGTGGAAGAAGGAGGCAGAGAGGAATGAGTCAAAGGTAGGCGTGGGGAGGTTAAAGTCGCCCAGAACTGTGATGGTGAGCCGTCCTCAGGAAAGAAGCTTATCAAGGCATCAAGCTCATTGATGAACTCTCGAGGAACCTGGAGGGCGATAAATGATAAGGATGTTAAGCTTGAAAGGGCTGGTAACTGTGACAGCATGGAATTCAAAAGGAGCGATAGACAGATGGGTAAGGAGAAAGAAAGAATGACCACTTGGGAGAGATGAGGATCCCGGTGCCACCACCCCGCTGACCAAAGCTCTCGGGGTGTGCGAGAACACGTGGGCGGACGAAGAGAGCAGTAGGGTAGCAGTGTTGTCTGTGGTGATCCATGTTTCCGTTGGTGCCAGAAGTCGAGGGACTGGAGGGAGGCATAGGCTGAGATGAACTCTGCCTTGTTGACCGCAGATCGGCAGTTCAGAGGCTACCGGAGACCTGGAACTCCGTGGGTGCGTGCGCGCCAGGACCACCAAATTAGGGTGGCGCGGCCACGCGGTGTGGAGCGTTTGTATGGTCTGTGCAGAGAGAGGAAACAGGGATAAACAGACACATAGTGACAGGCTACAGAAGAGGCTACGCTAATGCAAGGAGATTGGAATGATGGACTACACGTCTCGAATGTTCAGAAAGTTAAGCTACGTAGCAAGAATCTTATTGACTAAAATGATTAAAATGATACAGTACTGCTGAAGTAGGCTAGCTGGCAGTGGGTGCGTTGTTGACACTACACTAATCAAGTCGTTCCGTTGAGTGTAATAGTTTCTGCATTGCTGCTATTCGGGGGCTAGCTGGCAAGCTAGTAGTGTTGTTTACATTACGTTGCGTTAAAAGAACGACAATAGCTGGCTAGCTAACCTAGAAAATCGCTCTAGACTACACAATTATCTTTGATACAAAGCTATGTAGCTAGCTATGTAGCTAGCTACGATCAAACAAATCAAACCGTTGTACTGTAATGAAATGAAATGAAAATGTGATACTACCTGTAGTACGGCCGGGTTGTTGAGTTCTATTCAGTAGAGCGTTGGCTAGCTGTTGGCTAGCTTCAGCAGAGTCTCCTACGTTATGGACGACAAATAGCTGGCTAGCTAACCTCGGTAAATTAAGATAATCACTCTAAGACTACACACTCTAAACCTAAACAACACAATTATCTTGGAACGAAGATACGAAGACAGCAAAGACAGCTATGTAGCTAGCTAACACTACACTAATCAGAGTCGTTCAGTTGAGTGTAATAGTTTTCCAGTGCAGCTAATCAGTGGACGTTAGCTAGCTGGCTAGTGAAGACTACGTTAGGACGGCGAAATACGATAATTACGCAATTATCTTTGATACAAAGACGGCTATGTAGCTAGCTGAGAAGAAATTGCTAAGATTAGACAAATCAAACCGTTGTGCTATAATGAAATGTAATGAAATGTAATGAAAAAGTTATACTACCTGCGGGAGCGAAGTGCGATGCGACCACTCGCTCCAAACCGGAGCGATGAAGTGCCAGACCATTTACATTAACCTGACCATGTGCATTAACCTGACCATGTACATTAACCTGACCATGTGCATTAACCTGACCATTTACATTAACCTGACCATGTGCATTAACCTGACCATGTACATTATCCTGACCATTTACATTAACCTGACCATCTGCATGAACCCGACCATGTGCATTAACCTGACCATGTACATTAACCTGACCATTTACATTAACCTGACCATGTGCATTAACCTGTGGTTTGGGACTTACGTAAGGTAATTTGCCGGTCAGCTCAGCGATGTTCTTTGAAAGTACGACTTCTTGTTCATTCCTGATAAGAATATTCTCTAGAGTCTTTGCTCCTATACCCATAGAATAATAATTCAGGAGTCACAGTGAATAGTAAATCAAATAGATTCATTTGAGAGTGATTGGTGTAAGTTAATTCATATTGGGTTGGGTTATATCTGTCCTGGTGGCTTATGAGGCCAATTACAGAACCCAGTAGTGCCTAACATGGAAATCCTAGAACAAGAAAGGGGTGCCAAAATGTCTCTGTAATTTAGAGTGATGTAGAAAGGGCAAATGTCTCTGTAATTTAGAGTGATGCAGAGAAAGAGGCCAAAATGTCTCTGTAATGTAGAGTGATGTAGAAAAGGAGCCAAATGTTAATGTAATATAGAAGGAGCCAGAGTGATGTAGAGAAAGGGGAAAGGTCTCTGTAAAAAGATGCAGAGAAAGAATCTGTCTCTAAATTTAGAGTGATGTAGAGAAAGGGGAGCCAAAAATGTCTCTGTAATTTAGGAGTGATGTAGAGAAAGGGACCCAAAAGGTCTCTGTAATGTATAGTGATGTAGAGAAAGGGGAGCCAAAATGTCTCTAATTTAGAGTGATGTAGAGAAAGGGAGCCAAAAGGTCTCTGTAATGTGATAGAAAGGGGCCAAAATGTCTCTGTATGTCAGAGAAAGGGGAGCCAAAATCTCTCTGTAATGTATAGTGATGCAGAGAAAGGGGAGCCAAAATGTCTCTGTAATTTAGAGTGAAGCAGAGAAAGGGGAGCCAAAAGGTCTCTGTAATGTAGAGTGATGCAGAGAAAGGGGAGCCAAAATGTCTCTGTAATGTAGAGTGATGCAGAAAAAGGGGAGCCAAAATCTCTGTAATTTAGAGTGATGCAAGAGAAAGAGGCCAAAATCTCTATGTAATGTAGAAGGTGACCAAAGGCAAGGGGCAAAGGTCTCTGTAATTTAGAGTGAAGCAGAGAAAGGGAGCCAAAAT
>NW_025758441.1:0-5166 GCF_021184085.1 Oncorhynchus gorbuscha | reverse complement strand
CTGTCTCTGTCTCTGTCTCTGCTCTGTCTCTGTCTCTGTCTCTCTCTCTCTCTCTCTCTCTCTCTCTCTCTCTCTCTCTCTCTCTCTCTCTCTCTCTGTACTCTCTCGTCTCTGTCTCTCTCTCTGTATCTCTCTCTCTCTGTCTCTCTCTCTCCTCTCTCTCTCTGTCTCTCTCTCTCTCTCTCTCTCTGTTCTCTCTGTCTCTCTCCTCTCTCTCTGTCTTCTGTATCTCTCTGTCTGTCTTCATCCTATCAACCATCACCATAAACCATCAATCACCATAACCATCAACCACCACCACTGCAACCATAACCATCAACCATCACCATCAACCATCACCATAAACCATCAACCATCACACAACCATCAACATCAACCATAAACCATCACCATCAACCACTTCCTATAAACCATCACCATAAACCATCACCATCAACTATCAACTGCCAGCATACTATCAACTATCAATGACAACTGCATAATAAACGACAATGCTACAACCATCACTCTCAACTCAACCATCACTCAACTATTTCTATCACTATCAAATTCACCACTATCAACTATCAAACCATCACTATAAACCATCAACCATCACCATCAACCATCAACTGTCACCATAAACCATCACTATAAACATCACCATCAACCATCAACCACAACGACACCATCAACCATCACCGCCAAACCATCAGCCATCACCATCAACCATCAGCTGTCACCATAAACCATCACCGCAAACCATCACCATAAACCATAACCATCAACCATCCCATCAACCATCATCCATCACCATCAACGATCACCACCAACCATCAACCACCACCATCAGCCATCAACATCAACCGTCACCATAAACCATCACCATCAACAATAACCATCAACCATCACCATCAACCGTTAACCATCAACATCACCATCAACCATACCATCAACCATCACCCTCAACCCTCAACCCTCAACCATCACCCTCAACCATCCCATCACCATCAACCACCACCATCAACCATCAACCATCACCATCAACTGTCACCATAAACCATCACCATAAACCATCACCATCAACAATAACCATCAACCATCACCATCAACCGTCACCATAAACCATCACCATAAACCATCACCATAAACCATCACCATAAACCATCACCATCAACATCACCATCACCATCACCATCACCATCACCATCACCATCACCATCAACCATCACCATAAACCATCAACCATCACCATCAACCATCACCATAAACCATCACCATCAACCATCACCATAAACCATAACCATCAACCATCACCATCAACCGTCACCATAAACCATCACCATCAACAATAACCATCACCATCAACCGTCAACCATCAACATCACCGTCAACCATACCATCAACCATCACCCTCAACCCTCAACCATCACCCTCAACCATTCCCATCACCATCAACCATCAATCATCAACCATCACCATCACCATCAACCATCACCATCAACCTGCACCATCAACCTGCACCATCAACCATCAACACTACCATCAACCATCCCATAAACCATCACCATAAACAATCACCATAAACCATCACCATCAACCATCACCATAAACCATCCCCATCAACCATCACCATCAACCTGCACCATCCTCTTCCTCTTTTAATGGTATCTGGTGTCTATGTCCACGACCCTGTAGCCATTTGGAATGTATAGATTGAGAATTTAAAGGGACAGGGTGGGAAAACATCATAATGTTTTGCTATTTGAATACATAACATGGTTTTTCTCCCCCTTACCACCGCTTTCTGGTTGATTTCTGAGGCACTGACTGAATACAAAAGGCATTCAGAGAGTTAATTTGGTTCCCCTAGTCTTCAGTTGGAAATTGTTTTCACACGAGTCCTCCGAATCATTTAAATCATCTCTCTCTATCCGTGCTCTTTGAGTGGTGCTAAGAGGCCCCTTTCTCCACCCAGACTCTATGTCTAATGCTGGGTCTGAAAGTTTAGGGTTGATCTAGTTAAATCAAATCACATTGTATTTGTCACATGCACCAAATACAACAGGCGTAGGACGTTACCGTGAACTGCTTACTTTACAAGCCCTTAACCAACAATGCAGAGAATGAAAATATTTGCTAAATAAAGTAAAAGAAAAAGTAACAACAAAAAAATAACAATGACAAGGCTATAGACAGGGGTACCGGTGTACTGAGTCAGTGTGGAGGCTATAGACAGGGTACTGAGTCAGTGTGGAGGCTATAGACAGGGGTACTGAGTCAGTGTGGAGGCTATAGACAGGGGTACTGAGTCAGTGTGGAGGCTATAGACAGGGGGTACTGAGTCAGTGTGGAGGCTATAGACAGGGGGTAGCGGTACTGAGTCAGTGTGGAGGCTATAGACAGGGGGTACCGGTACTGAGTCAGTGTGGAGGCTATAGACAGGGGGCAGCGGTACTGAGTCAGTGTGGAGGCTATAGACAGGAGGTACTGGTACTGAGTCAGTGTGGAGGCTATAGACAGGAGGCAGCGGTACTGAGTCAGTGTGGAGGCTATAGACAGGAGGTACTGGTACTGAGTCAGTGTGGAGACTATAGACAGGAGGCAGCGGTACTGAGTCAGTGTGGAGGCTATAGACAGGGTCAGCGGTACTGAGTCAGTGTGGAGGCTATAGACAGGGTCAGCGGTACTGAGTCAGTGTGGAGGCTATAGACAGGAGGCAGCGGTACTGAGTCAGTGTGGAGGCTATAGACAGGAGGCAGCGGTACTGAGTCAGTGTGGAGGCTATAGACAGGGGGTACCGGTACTGAGTCAGTGTGGAGGCTATAGACAGGGGGCAGCGGTACTGAGTCAGTGTGGAGGCTATAGACAGGGGCAGCGGTACTGAGTCAGTGTGGAGGCTATAGACAGGGTCAGCGGTACTGAGTCAGTGTGGAGGCTATAGACAGGGTCAGCGGTACTGAGTCAGTGTGGAGGCTATAGACAGGGTCAGCGGTACTGAGTCAGTGTGGAGGCTATAGACAGGAGGCAGCGGTACTGAGTCAGTGTGGAGGCTATAGACAGGAGGCAGCGGTACTGAGTCAGTGTGGAGGCTATAGACAGGGGGCAGCGGTACTGAGTCAGTGTGGAGGCTATAGACAGGGTCAGCGGTACTGAGTCAGTGTGGAGGCTATAGACAGGGTCAGCGGTACTGAGTCAGTGTGGAGGCTATAGACAGGGTCAGCGGTACTGAGTCAGTGTGGAGGCTATAGACAGGGTCAGCGGTACTGAGTCAGTGTGGAGGCTATAGACAGGGGGCAGCGGTACTGAGTCAGTGTGGAGGCTATAGACAGGGTCAGCGGTACTGAGTCAGTGTGGAGGCTATAGACAGGAGGCAGCGGTACTGAGGTCAGTGTGGAGGCTATAGACAGGGGGCAGCGGTACTGAGTCAGTGTGGAGGCTATAGACAGGAGGCAGCGGTACTGACTCAGTGTGGAGCTATAGACAGGGAGCAGCGGTACTGAGTCAGTGTGGAGGCTATAGACAGGAGGCAGCGGTACTGAGTCAGTGTGGAGGCTATAGACAGGAGACAGCGGTACTGGTCAGTGTGGAGGCTATAGACAGGAGGCAGCAGTACTGAGTCAGTGTGGAGGCTATAGACAGGGGGGCAGCGGTACTGAGTCAGTGTGGAGGCTATAGACAGGGGCAGCAGTACTGAGTCAGTGTGGAGGCTATAGACAGGGGCAGCGGTACTGAGTCAGTGTGGAGGCTATAGACAGGAGGCAGCGGTACTGAGTCAGTGTGGAGGCTATAGACAGGAGGCAGCGGTACTGAGTCAGTGTGGAGGCTATAGACAGAGCAGCAGTACTGAGTCAGTGTGGAGGCTATAGACGGGGGCAGCCGGTACTGAGTCAGTGTGGAGGCTATAGACAGGGGGCAGCGGTACTGAGTCAGTGTGGAGCTATAGACAGGGGGCAGCGGTACTGAGTCAGTGTGGAGGCTATAGACAGGAGGCAGCGGTACTGAGTCAGTGTGGAGGCTATAGACAGGGGGCAGCGGTACTGAGTCAGTGTGGAGGCTATAGACAGGGGCAGCGGTACTGAGTCAGTGTGGAGGCTATAGACAGGGGTCAGCGGTACTGAGTCAGTGTGGAGCTATAGCAGGGGGTACCGGTACTGAGTCAGTGTGGAGGCTATATACAGGGGTACCGGTACTGAGTCAGTGTGGAGACTATAGACAGGGGTACCGGTACTGAGTCAATGACAAGGCTATAGACAGGGTACAGGTACTGAGTCAGTGTGGAGGCTATAGACAGGGGGCAGCGGTACTGAGTCAGTGTGGAGGCTATAGACAGGGGGCAGCGGTACTGAGTCCAGTGGAGGCTATAGACAGGGGGCAGCGGTACTGAGTCAGTGTGGAGGCTATAGACAGGGGGCAGCGGTACTGAGTCAATGACAAGGCTATAGACAGGGGGTACAGGTACTGAGTCAGTGTGGAGGCTATAGACAGGGGGCAGCGGTACTGAGTCAGTGTGGAGCCTATAGACAGGGGGCAGCGGTACTGAGTCAGTGTGGAGGCTATAGACAGGGGGCAGCGGTACTGAGTCAGTGTGGAGACTATATACAGGGGGTACCGGTACTGTGTCAGTGTGGAGACTATAGACAGGGGGTACCGGTACTGAGTCAATGACAAGGCTATAGACAGGGGGTACCGGTACTGAGTCAGTGTGGAGGCTATAGACAGGGGGTACTGAGTCAGTGTGGAGGCTATAGACAGGGGGTACTGAGTCAATGACAAGGCTATAGACAGGGGGCACCGGTACTGAGTCAATGAGGAGGCTATAGACAGGGGGTACCGGTACTGAGTCAGTGTGCGGAGGTACGGGTTAGTCGAGGTAATTGAGGTCATATGTACATGTAGGTAGGCGTAGAGTGACTATGCACAGTGAATAAACAGTGAGTAGCATCAGCGTAAAAAATGGGGTCAATGCAAATAGTCCGGGTAGCCATTTGATGAACTGTTCAGCAGTCTGATGGCTTGGGGGTAGAAGCTGTTCAGCAGTCTAATGGCTTGGGGTAGAAGCTGTTCAGCAGTCTGATGGCTTGCCCAGGGGTAGAAGCTGTTCAGCAGTCTTATGGCTTGGGGTAGAAGCTGTTCAGCAGTCTAATGGCTTGGGGGTAGAAGCTGTTCAGCAGTCTTATGGCTTGG
>NW_025758440.1:0-5167 GCF_021184085.1 Oncorhynchus gorbuscha | reverse complement strand
AGTAAAGTAACTTTACAATCAAAAGGCATAATTCTACTCGTAATGACGAGAACAGACTGGAGACTTGATCAAGAACTGCAGGTTGCCTCGGGAAGGCACTTGAACGTAGCAGACTCAGACACCTGCTCACCACGCAGCATCTGAGGGAAACACGACACGACAGGGCGATACATAGACACAGCACGGTGAACAATAGACAAGGATCCGACAGGGCAGGAACGGAAAACAAGGAGAGAAATAGGGACTCTAATCAGGGAAAAGGATCGGGAACAGGTGTGGGAAGACTAAATGATTGATTAGGGGAATAGGAACAGCTGGGAGCAGGAGCGGAGCGATAGAGAGAAGAGAGAGGAAGGGAGAGAGAAAAAGGGGACGAACCTAAAAAGACCAGCAGGGGAAAATGAACAGAGGGAAAAGCAAAATGACAAGACAATCTAAGACAAAACATGACAGTACCCCCCACTCACCGAGCGCCTCCTGGCGCACTCGAGAGGAATCCTGGCGGCAACGGAGGAAATCATCAATAAGTGAACGGTCCAGCACGTCCCGAGACGGAACCCAACTCCTCTCCTCAGGACCGTAACCCTCCCAATCCACTAAGTATTGGTGACCCCGTCCCCGAACGCATGTCCATGATCCTATGTACCTTGTAAATAGGTGCGCTCGACAAGGACGGGAGGGGAGGAGGAGAAGACGAACAGGGTGCGAAGAAAGGGCTTGACACAGGAGACATGGAAGACAGGATGGACGCGACGAAGATGTCGCGGAAGAAGCAGTCGCACAGCGGCAGGATTGACGACCTGGGAGACACGGAACGGACCAATGAACCGCGGAGTCAACTTACGAGAAGCTGTCGTAAGAGGAAGGTTGCGAGTGGAAAGCCACACTCTCTGGCCGCAACAATACCTTGGACTCTTAATCCTGCGTTTATTGGCGGCTCTCACAGTCTGTGCCCTGTAACGGCAAAGTGCAGACCTCACCCTCCTCCAGGTGCGCTCACAACGTTGGACAAACGCTTGAGCGGAGGAGCGCTGGACTCGGCAAGCTGGGATGAGAACAGAGGAGGCTGGTAACCCAGACTACTCTGAAACGGAGATAACCCGGTAGCAGACGAAGGAAGCGAGTTGTGGCGTATTCTGCCCAGGGGAGCTGTTCTGCCCAAGACGCAGGGTTTCTGAAAGAAAGGCTGCGTAGTATGCGACCAATCGTCTGATTGGCCCTCTCTGCTTGACCGTTAGACTGGGGATGAAACCCGGAAGAGAGACTGACGGACGCACAATCAAGCGACAGAACTCCCTCCAAAACTGTGGCGTGAATTGCGGGCCTCTGTCTGAAACGGCGTCTAACGGGAGGCCATGAATTCTGAACACATTCTCGATGATGATTTGTGCCGTCTCCTTAGCGGAAGGAAGTTTAGCGAGGGGAATGAAATGTGCCGCCTTAGAGAACCTATCGACAACCGTAAGAATCACAGTCTTCCCCGCAGACAAAGGCAGACCGGTAATGAAGTCTAGGGCGATGTGAGACCATGGTCGAGAAGGAATGGGGAGCGGTCTGAGACGACCGGCAGGAGGAGGTTACCCGACTTAGTCTGCGCGCAGTCCGAACAAGCAGCCACGAAACGGCGCGTGTCACGCTCCTGAGTCGGCCACCAAAGCGCTGGCGAATAGACGCAAGAGTGCCTCGAACACCGGGATGACCAGCTAACTTGGCAGAGTGAGCCCACTGAAGAACAGCCAGGCGAGTGGAAACAGGAACGAAAAGGAGGTTACTAGGACAAGCGCGCGGCGGCGCAGTGTGCGTGAGTGCTTGCTTAACCTGTCTTTCAATTCCCCAGACTGTCAACCCGACAACACGCCCATAAGGAAGAATCCCCTCGGGATCAGTAGAAGCCACAGAAGAACTAAACAGACGGGATAAGGCACCAGGCTTGGTGTTTTTGCTACCCGGACGGTAAGAAATCACAAACTCGAAACGAGCGAAAAACAACGCCCAACGAGCTTGCGGGCATTAAGTCGTTTGGCAGAACGGATGTACTCAAGGTTCTTATGGTCTGTCCAAACGACAAAGGAACGGTCGCCCCCTCAACCACTGTCGCCATTCGCCTAGGGCTAAGCGGATGGCGAGCAGTTATGATTACCCACATCATAGTTGCGCTCAGATGGCGACAGGCGATGAGAAAAATAAGCGCAAGGATGAACCTTATCGTCAGACTGGAAGCTGGGATAGAATGGCTCCCACGCCTACCTCTGAAGCGTCAACCTCGACAATGAATTGTCTAGTGACGTCAGGAGTAACGAGGATAGGAGCGGACGTAAAACGTTCTTTTAGAAGATCAAAAGCTCCCTGGGCGGAACCGGACCACTTAAAACACGTCTTGACAGAAGTAAGAGCTGTGAGAGGGCAGCAACTTGACCGAAATTACGAATGAAACGCCGATAGAAATTAGCGAAACCTAAAAAGCGCTGCAACTCGACACGTGACCTTGGAACGGGCCAATCACTGACAGCTTGGACCTTAGCGGAATCCATCTGAATGCCTTCAGCGGAAATAACGGAACCGAGAAAAGTAACGGAGGAGACATGAAAAGAGCACTTCTCAGCCTTCACGTAGAGACAATTCTCTAAAGGCGCTGTAGAACACGTCGAGCGTGCTGAACATGAATCTCGAGTGACGGTGAAAAAATCAGGATATCGTCAAGATAGACAAAAACAAAGATGTTCAGCATGTCTCTCAGAACATCATTAACTAATGCCTGAAAAACAGCTGGCGCATTGGCGAGACCAAACGGCAGAACCCGGTACTCAAAATGCCCTAACGGGTGTTAAACGCCGTTTTCCACTCGTCCCCCTCTCTGATGCGCACGAGATGGTAAGCGTTACGAAGGTCCAACTTAGTAAAGCACCTGGCTCCCTGCAGAATCTCGAAGGCTGATGACATAAGGGGAAGCGGATAACGATTCTTAACCGTTATGTCATTCAGCCCTCGATAATCCACGCAGGGCGCAGAGTACCGTCCTTCTTCTTAACAAAAAAGAACCCCGCCCCGGCCGGAGAGGAAGAAGGCACTATGGTACCGGCGTCAAGAGACACAGATAAATAATCCTCGAGAGCCTTACGTTCGGGAGCCGACAGAGAGTATAGTCTACCCCGAGGAGGAGTGGTCCCCGGAAGGAGATCAATACTACAATCATACGACCGGTGAGGAGGAAGGGAGTTGGCTCGGGACCGACTGAAGACCGTGCGCAGATCATGATATTCCTCCGGCACTCCTGTCAAATCGCCAGGTTCCTCCTGAGAAGTGGGGACAGAAGAAATGGGAGGGATGGCAGACATTAAACACTTCACATGACAAGAAACGTTCCAGGATAGGATAGAATTACTAGACCAATTAATAGAAGGATTATGACATACTAGCCAGGGATGACCCAAAACAACAGGTGTAAAAGGTGAACGAAAAATCAAAAAAGAAATAGTCTCACTGTGGTTACCAGATACTGTGAGAGTTAAAGGTAGTGTCTCAAATCTGATACTGGGAAGATGACTACCATCTAAGGCAAACATGGGCGTAGGCTTGTCTAACTGTCTGAAAGGAATGTCATGTTTCCGAGCCCATGCTTCGTCCATGAAACAACCCTCAGCCCCAGAGTCAATCAAGGCACTGCATGTAGCACCCGAACCGGTCCAGCGTAGATGGACCGACATAGTAGTACAGGATCTAGATGAAGAGACCTGAGTAGTAGCGCTCACCAGTAGCCCTCCGCTTACTGATGAGCTCTGGCCTTTACTGGACATGAATTGACAAAATGTCCATCAAATCCGCAATAGAGGCACAGGCGGTTGGTGATCCTCCGTTCCCTCTCCTTGGTCGAGATGCGAATACCTCCCAGCTGCATGGGCTCAGTCTCTGAGCCAGAGGAGGAGATGGTTGCGATGCGGAGCAGGGAAACACCGTTGACGCGAGCTCTCTTCCACGAGCTTGGTGACGAAGATCTACCCGTCGTTCTATGCGGATGGCGAGAGCAATCAAAGAGTCCACACTGGAAGGAACCTCCCGAGAGAGAATCTCATCTTTGACCACTGCGTGGAGTCCCTCCAGAAAACGAGCAGCGCCGGCTCGTTCCAGTCACTAGAGGCAGCAAGAGTGCGAAACTCTATAGAGTAATCCGTTATGGATCGATCACCTTGGCATAGGGAAGCCAGGGCCCTAGAAGCCTCCCTACCAAAAACTGAACGGTCAAAAACCCGAATCATCTCCTCTTTAAAGTTCTGGTAATTGTTTGAACAATCAGCCCTTGCCTCCCAGATAGCTGTGCCCCACTCTCGAGCCCGGCCAGTAAGGAGTGAAATGACGTAAGCAACCCGAGCTCTCTCGCTAGAGTATGTGTTGGGTTGGAGAGAGAACACAATATCACACTGGGTGAGAAAGGAGCGGCACTCCGTGGGCTGCCCGGAGTAGCAAGGTGGGTTATTAACCCTAGGTTCCGGAGGCTCGGCAGGCCAGGAAGTAACAGGTGGCACGAGGCGAAGACTCTGGAACTGTCCAGAGAGGTCGGAAACCTGAGCGGCCAGGTTCTCCACGGCATGGCGAGCAGCAGACAATTCCTGCTCGTGTCTGCCGAGCATGGCTCCTTGGATCTCGACGGCAGTGTTACGAGCATCTGTAGTCGCTGGGTCCATTCTTTGGTCGGATCCTTCTGTTATGCAGGTGAATGAGGACCCAAAAGCGACTTGGCGAAAACAGAGTCTTTAATCCAGTAAAGTAACTTTACAATCAAAAGGCATAATTCTACTCGTAATGACGAGAACAGACTGGAGACTTGATCAAGAACTGCAGGTTGCCTCGGGAAGGCACTTGAGCGTAGCAGACTCAGACACCTGCTCACCACGCAGCATCTGAGGAAACACGACACGACAGGGGCGATACATAGACACAGCACGGTGAACAATAGACAAGGATCCGACAGGGCAGGAACGGAAAACAAGGAGAGAAATAGGGACTCTAATCAGGGAAAAGGATCGGGAACAGGTGTGGGAAGACTAAATGATTGATTAGGGGAATAGGAACAGCTGGGAGCAGGAGCGGACGATAGAGAGAAGAGAGAGAGGAAGGGAGAGAGAAAAAAGGGAACGAACCTAAAAAAGACCAGCAGGGGAAAATGAACAGA
>NW_025758439.1:0-5167 GCF_021184085.1 Oncorhynchus gorbuscha | reverse complement strand
GCTGGTAAAAGAGGACCCAAAAGCGACTTAACAGAAGCAGAGTTTAATAATGTTCAAAACGGAATAACTGACATCCTCTAGATTTGTAGAGGGGAAAACAACTGGAGAAGCGGCCACAGACTGCAGGTCGCCGGGTAGGCGCAGGCCGTAGTCGACTGAGACACCTGCTCACACGCAGCGTCTGATGAAGGCACAAAACACGACAGAACAGGGTGATACACAATCACGGCAAAAAACACGACAGGACAGGGCGAAACGCAATCACAGCATGGTGAATACAATATAAGGAACCGACGGAACAGGAACGGATTACAAAGGAATAAATAGGGAATCTAATCAGGGGAAAGGATCGGGAACAGGTGTGGGAAGACTAAATGATGATTAGGGGAATAGGAACAGCTGGGAGCAGGAACGGAACGACAGAGAGAAGAGAGAGCGAGAGAGTGAGAGAGGGAGGGGGAGAGAGAGGGATAGAACCAAACAAGACCAGCAGAGGGAAACGAATAGCATGGGGAGCACAGGGACAAGACATGACAATAAATGACAAACATGACAGTACCCCCCACTCACCGAGCGCCTCCTGGCGCACTCGAGGAGGAATCCTGGCGGCAACGGAGGAAATCATCGATGAGCGAACGGTCCAGCACGTCCCGAGACGGAACCCAACTCCTCTCCTCAGGACCGTAACCCTCCCAATCCACTAGGTATTGGTGACCCCGTCCCCGAGAACGCATGTCCATAATTTTATGTACCTTGTAAATAGGTGCGCTCTCGACAAGGACGGGAGGGGGGAGGGAAGACGAACGGGGGTGCGAAGAAAGGGCTTAACACAGGAGACATGGAAGACAGGATGGACGCGACGAAGATGTCGCGGAAGAAGCAGTCGCACAGCGACAGGATTGACGACCTGGGAGACACGGAACGGACCAATGAACCGCGGAGTCAACTTACGAGAAGCTGTCGTAGAGGAAGGTTGCGAGTGGAAAGCCACACTCTCTGGCCGCAACAATACCTTGGACTCTTAATCCTGCGTTTATTGGCGGCTCTCACCGTCTGTGCCCTGTAACGGCAAAGTGCAGACCTCACCCTCCTCCAGGTGCGCTCACAACGTTGGACAAACGCTTGAGCGGAGGGAACGCTGGACTCGGCAAGCTGGGATGAGAACAGAGGAGGCTGGTAACCCAGACTACTCTGAAACGGAGATAACCCGGTAGCAGACGAAGGAAGCGAATTGTGAGCGTATTCTGCCCAGGGGAGCTGTTCTGCCCAAGACGCAGGGTTTCTGAAAGAAAGGCTGCGTAGTATGCGACCAATCGTCTGATTGGCCCTCTCTGCTTGACCGTTAGACTGGGGATGAAACCCGGAAGAGAGACTGACGGACGCACCAATCAAACGACAGAACTCCCTCCAAAACTGTGACGTGAATTGCGGACCTCTGTCTGAAACGGCGTCTAACGGGAGGCCATGAATTCTGAATACATTCTCAATAATGATTTGTGCCGTCTCCTTAGCGGAAGGAAGTTTAGCGAGGGGAATGAAATGTGCCGCCTTAGAGAACCTATCGACAACCGTCAGAATCACAGTCTTCCCCGCAGACAAAGGCAGACCGGTAATGAAGTCTAAGGCAATGTGAGACCATGGTCGAGAAGGAATGGGGAGCGGTCTGAGACGACCGGCAGGAGGAGAGTTACCCGACTTAGTCTGCGCGCAGTCCGAACAGGCAGCCACGAAACGGCGCGTGTCACGCTCCTGAGTCGGCCACCAAAAGCGCTGGCGAATAGACGCAAGAGTGCCTCGAACACCGGGATGACCCGCTAACTTGGCAGAGTGAGCCCACTGAAGAACAGCCAGACGAGTGGAAACAGGAACGAAAAGGAGGTTACTAGGACAAGCGCGCGGCGACGCAGTGTGCGTGAGTGCTTGCTTAACCTGTCTTTCAATTCCCCAGACTGTTAACCCGACAACACGCCCATAAGGAAGAATCCCTCGGGATCAGTAGAAGCCACAGAAGAACTAAACAGACGGGATAAGGCATCAGGCTTGGTGTTCTTGCTACCCGGACGGTAAGAAATCACAAACTCGAAACGAGCGAAAAACAACGCCCAACGAGCTTGACGGGCATTAAGTCGTTTGGCAGAACGGATGTACTCAAGGTTCTTATGGTCTGTCCAAACGACAAAGGAACGGTCGCCCCTCCAACCACTGTCGCCATTCGCCTAGGGCTAAGCGGATGGCGAGCAGTTCACGGTTACCCACATCATAGTTGCGCTCAGATGGCGACAGGCGATGAGAAAAATAAGCGCAAGGATGAACCTTATCGTCAGACTGGAAGCGCTGGGATAGAATGGCTCCCACGCCTACCTCTGAAGCGTCAACCTCGACAATGAATTGTCTAGTGACGTCAGGAGTAACGAGGATAGGAGCGGACGTAAAACGTTCTTTTAGAAGATCAAAAGCTCCCTGGGCGGAACCGGACCACTTAAAACACGTCTTGACAGAAGTAAGAGCTGTGAGAGGGGCAGCAACTTGACCGAAATTACGAATGAAACGCCGATAGAAATTAGCGAAACCTAAAAGCGCTGCAACTCGACACGTGACCTTGGAACGGGCCAATCACTGACAGCTTGGACCTTAGCGGAATCCATCTGAATGCCTTCAGCGGAAATAACAGAACCGAGAAAAGTAACGGAGGAGACATGAAAAGAGCACTTCTCAGCCTTTACGTAGAGACAATTCTCTAAAGGCGCTGTAGAACACGTCGAACGTGCTGAACATGAATCTCGAGTGACGGAGAAAAAAATCAGGATATCGTCAAGATAGACAAAAACAAAAATGTTCAGCATGTCTCTCAGAACATCATTAACTAATGCCTGAAAAACAGCTGGCGCATTGGCGAGACCGAACGGCAGAACCCGGTACTCAAAATGCCCTAACGGAGTATTAAACGCCGTTTTCCACTCGTCCCCCTCTCTGATGCGCACGAGATGGTAAGCGTTACGAAGGTCCAACTTAGTAAAGCACCTGGCTCCCTGCAGAATCTCGAAGGCTGATGACATAAGGGGAAGCGGATAACGATTCTTAACCGTTATGTCATTCAGCCCTCGATAATCCACGCAGGGCGCAGAGTACCGTCCTTCTTCTTAACAAAAAGAACCCCGCCCCGGCCGGAGAGGAAGAAGGCACTATGGTACCGGCGTCAAGAGACACAGACAAATAATCCTCGAGAGCCTTACGTTCGGGAGCCGACAGAGAGTATAGTCTACCTCGAGGAGGAGTGGTCCCCGGAAGGAGATCAATACTACAATCATACGACCGGTGAGGAGGAAGGGAGTTGGCTCGGGACCGACTGAAGACCGTGCGCAGATCATGATATTCCTCCGGCACTCCTGTCAAATCGCCAGGTTCCTCCTGAGAAGTAGGGACAGAAGAAATGGGAGGGATGGCAGACATTAAACACTTCACATGACAAGAAACGTTCCAGGATAGGATAGAATTACTAGACCAATTAATAGAAGGATTATGACATACAAGCCAGGGGTGACCCAAAACAACAGGTGTAAACGGTGAACGGAAAATCAAAAAAGACATAGTCTCACTGTGGTTACCAGATACTGTGAGAGTTAAAGGTAGTGTCTCAAATTTGATACTGGGAAGATGACTACCATCTAAGGCAAACATGGGCGTAGGCCTGTCTAACGGTCTGAAAGGAATGTTATGTTTCCGAGCCCATGCTTCGTCCATGAAACAACCCTCAGCCCCAGAGTCAATCAAAGCACTGCATGTAGCACCCGAACCGGTCCAGCGTAGATGGACCGACATAGTAGTACAAGATCTAGATGAAGGGACCTGAGTAGTAGCGCTCACCAGTAGCCCTCCGCTTACTGATGGGCTCTGGCCTCTTACTGGACATGAAATAACAAAATGTCCAGCAACTCCGCAATAGAGGCACAGGCGGTTGGTGATCCTCTGTTCCCTCTCCTTATTCGAGATGCGAATCCCTCCCAGCTGCATGGGCTCAGTCTCAAAGCCAGAGGAGGGAGATGGTTGCGATGCGGAGCAGGGAAACACCGTTGATGCGAGCTCTCTTCCACGAGCCCGGTGACGAAGATCTACCCGTCGTTCTATGCGGATGGCGAGAGCAATCAAAGAGTCCACATCTGAAGGAACCTCCCGGGAAAGAATCTCATCCTTAACCGCTGCGTGGAGTCCCTCCAGAAAACGAGCGAGCAGCGCCGGCTCGTTCCACTCACTAGAGGCAGCAAGAGTGCGAAACTCAATGGAATAATCCGTTATGGACCGTTCACCTTGGCATAAGGAAGCCAGGGCCCTAGAAGCCTCCTCACCAAAAACTGAACGGTCAAAAACCCGAATCATCTCCTCTTTAAAGTTCTGGAATCTGTTAGAGCAATCAGCCCTTGCCTCCCAGATAGCTGTGCCCCATTCTCGAGCCCGGCCAGTAAGGAGTGAAATGACGTAAGCAACCCGAGCTCTCTCTCTAGAGTATGTGTGGGGTTGGAGAGAGAACACAATCTCACACTGCGTGAGAAAGGAGCGGCACTCAGTGGGCTGCCCGGAGTAGCAAGGTGGGTTATTAACCCTGGGTTCTGGAGGCTCGGCAGGCCAGGGAGTAACAGGTGGCACGAGACGTAGACTCTGGAACTGTCCAGAGAGGTCGGAAACCTGAGCGGCCAGGTTCTCCACGGCATGGCGAGCAGCAGACAATTCCTGCTCGTGTCTGCCGAGCATGGCTCCTTGGAACTCGACGGCAGTGTAACGAGCGTCTGAAGTCGCTGGGTCCATTCCTTGGTCGGTTCCTTCTGTCATGCTGGTAAAAGAGGACCCAAAAGCGACTTAACAGAAGCAGAGTTTAATAATGTTCAAAACGGAATAACTGACATCCTCTAGATTTGTAGAGGGGAAAACAACTGGAGAAGCGGCCACAGACTGCAGGTCGCTTCGGGTAGGCGCAGGCCGTAGTCGACTGAGACACCTGCTCACACGCAGCGTCTGATGAAGGCACAAAACACGACAGAACAGGGTGATACACAATCACGGCAAAAAACACGACAGGACAGGGCGAAACGCAATCACAGCATGGTGAATACAATATAAGGAACCGACGGAACAGGAACGGATTACAAAGGAATAAATAGGGAATCTAATCAGG
>NW_025758438.1:0-5168 GCF_021184085.1 Oncorhynchus gorbuscha | reverse complement strand
CCCTACATTAAAGACATTTAATGAGCCCTACATTAAAGACATTTAATGAGCCCTACATTAAAGACATTTAATGAGCCCTACATTAAAGACATTTAATGAGCCCTACATTAAAGACATTTAATGAGTCCTACATTAAAGACATTTAATGAGCCCTACATTAAAGACATTTAATGAGCCCTACATTAAAGACATTTAATGAGCCCTACATTAAAGACATTTAATGAGCCCTACATTAAAGACATTTAATGAGCCCTACATTAAAGACATTTAATGAGCCCTACATTAAAGACATTTAATGAGCCCTACATTAAAGACATTTAATGAGCCCTACATTTAAAGACATTTAATGAGCCCTACATTAAAGACATTTAATGAGCCCAAGCCTAAATGATTGTGCCGTTATCCAATACATATGCAGGACATGTTATATCATGCGTTATCAAAAACATACTGTATATTATGATATAGTCTACTGCACATTACACACAACAGAAGAACAAAAGATAGCAGAACCATAGAAGAACCATAATAAAGCAGGGAGAAAACATGTGATTCTGGTGCAGCACATGCTGCCTACAAAGTCACAAGTATAGGCTAGTATGCGCTAGTATAGGCTAGTATGGGCTAGTATAGGCTAGTATGGGCTAGTATAGGCTAGTATGGGCTATTATAGGCTAGTATGGGCTAGTATAGGCTAGTATGGGCTAGTATGGGCTAGTATGGGCTAGTATAGGCTAGTATGGGCTATTATAGGCTAGTATGGGCTAGTATAGGCTAGTATGGGCTAGTATGGGCTAGTATAGGCTAGTATAGGTTCGTATAGGCTAGTATGGGCTAGTATAGGCTAGTATGGGCTGTTATAGGCTAGTATGGGCTAGTATAGGCTAGTATAGGTTTGTATAGGCTAGTATGGGCTAGTATAGGCTAGTTTTGGCTAGTATGGGCTAGTATGGGCTAGTATGGGCTAGTATAGGCTAGTATAGGCTAATATGGGCTAGTATGGGCTAGTATAGGCTAGTATGGGCTAGTATGGGCTAGTATGGGCAAGTATAGGCTAGTATGGGCTTGTATGGGCTAGTATAGGCTAGTATGGGCTTGTATTGGCTAGTATAGGCTAGTATGGGCTTGTATGGGCTAGTATAGGCTAGTATAGGCTAGTATGGGCTAGTATAGGCTAGTATGGGCTTGTATGGGCTAGTATAGGCTAGTATAGGCTAGTATGAGCTACTATAGGCTAGTATAGGCTAGTATGGGCTAGTATGGGCAAGTATGGGCTAGTATGGGCTTTTATGGGCTAGTATAGGCTAGTATAGGCTAGTATAGGCTAGTATGGGCTAGTATGGGCTAGTATAGGCTAGTATAGGCTAGTATAGGCTAGTATAGGCTAGTATGGGCTTTTATGGGCTTTTATGGGCTAGTATAGGCTAGTATAGGCTAGTATAGGCTAGTATGGGCTAGTATGGGCTTTTATGGGCTAGTATAGGCTAGTATAGGCTAGTATAGGCTAGTATGGGCTAGTATAGGCTTTTATGGGCTAGTATAGGCTAGTATAGGCTAGTATAGGCTAGTATGGGCTAGTATGGGCAAGTATGGGCTAGTATGGGCTTTTATGGGCTAGTATAGGCTAGTATAGGCTAGTATAGGCTAGTATGGGCTAGTATGGGCTAGTATAGGCTAGTATAGGCTAGTATGGGCTTGTATTGGCTAGTATAGGCTAGTATGGGCTAGTATAGGCTAGTATGGGCTTGTATGGGCTAGTATAGGCTAGTATAGGCTAGTATGGGCTTGTATTGGCTAGTATAGGCTAGTATGGGCTTGTATGGGCTAGTATGGGCTAGTATAGGCTAGTATGGGCTAGTATGGGCTAGTATGGGCTAGTATAGGCTAGTATGGGCTAGTATAGGCTAGTATGGGCTTGTATGGGCTAGTATAGGCTAGTATAGGCTAGTATGGGCTTGTATTGGCTAGTATAGGCTAGTATGGGCTTGTATGGGCTAGTATAGGCTAGTATAGGCTAGTATGGGCTAGTATAGGCTAGTATGGGCTTGTATGGGCTAGTATAGGCTAGTATAGGCTAGTATGAGCTACTATAGGCTAGTATAGGCTAGTATGGGCTAGTATGGGCAAGTATGGGCTAGTATGGGCTTTTATGGGCTAGTATAGGCTAGTATAGGCTAGTATAGGCTAGTATGGGCTAGTATGGGCTAGTATAGCCTAGTATAGGCTAGTATAGGCTAGTATAGGCTAGTATGGGCTTTTATGGGCTTTTATGGGCTAGTATAGGCTAGTATAGGCTAGTATAGGCTAGTATGGGCTAGTATGGGCTTTTATGGGCTAGTATAGGCTAGTATAGGCTAGTATAGGCTAGTATGGGCTAGTATAGGCTTTTATGGGCTAGTATAGGCTAGTATAGGCTAGTATAGGCTAGTATAGGCTAGTATAGGCTAGTATGGGCTAGTATGGGCTTTTATGGGCTAGTATAGGCTAGTATAGGCTAGTATAGGCTAGTATAGGCTAGTATGGGCTTGTATAGGCTAGTATAGGCTAGTATAGGCTAGTATAGGCTAGTATGGGCTAGTATAGGCTAGTATGGGCTTGTATAGGCTAGTATGGGCTAGTATGGGCTTGTATAGGCTAGTATAGGCTAGTATAGGCTAGTATGGGCTTGTATAGGCTAGTATAGGCTAGTATAGGCTAGTATGGGCTTGTATAGGCTAGTATAGGCTAGTATAGGCTAGTATGGGCTTGTATGGGCTAGTATAGGCTAGTATAGGCTAGTATGGGCTAGGCTAGTATAGGCTAGTATGAGGCTAGTATAGGCTAGTATAGGCTAGTATGGGCTTGTATAGGCTAGTATAGGCTAGTATAGGCTAGTATGGGCTAGTATGGGCTAGTATAGGCTTGTATGGGCTAGTATAGGCTAGTATGGGCTTGTAAAGGCTAGTATAGGCTAGTATAGGCTAGTATGGGCTTGTATAGGCTAGTATAGGCTAGTATAGGCTAGTATGGGCTTGTATGGGCTAGTATAGGCTAGTATAGGCTAGTATGGGCTAGTATAGGCTAGTATGGGCTTGTATAGGCTAGTATAGGCTAGTATAGGCTAGTATAGGCTAGTATGGGCTTTTATGGGCTAGTATAGGCTAGTATAGGCTAGTATGGGCTAGTATAGGCTTTTATGGGCTAGTATAGGCTAGTATAGGCTAGTATAGGCTAGTATAGGCTAGTATGGGCTAGTATGGGCTTTTATGGGCTAGTATAGGCTAGTATAGGCTAGTATAGGCTAGTATAGGCTAGTATGGGCTAGTATGGGCTAGTATAGGCTAGTATAGGCTAGTATGGGCTAGTATAGGCTTTTATGGGCTAGTATAGGCTAGTATAGGCTAGTATAGGCTAGTATGGGCTAATATAGGCTTTTATGGGCTAGTATAGGCTAGTATAGGCTAGTATAGGCTAGTATAGGCTAGTATAGGCTAGTATGGGCTAGTATGGGCTTTTATGGGCTAGTATAGGCTAGTATAGGCTAGTATAGGCTAGTATAGGCTAGTATGGGCTTTTATGGGCTTTTATGGGCTAGTATAGGCTAGTATAGGCTAGTATAGGCTAGTATGGGCTAGTATGGGCTTTTATGGGCTAGTATAGGCTAGTATAGGCTAGTATAGGCTAGTATGGGCTAGTATAGGCTTTTATGGGCTAGTATAGGCTAGTATAGGCTAGTATAGGCTAGTATAGGCTAGTATAGGCTAGTATGGGCTAGTATGGGCTTGTATAGGCTAGTATAGGCTAGTATAGGCTAGTATAGGCTAGTATGGGCTAGTATAGGCTAGTATAGGCTAGTATAGGCTAGTATGGGCTTGTATAGGCTAGTATAGGCTAGTATGGGCTTGTATAGGCTAGTATAGGCTAGTATAGGCTAGTATGGACTTGTATAGGCTAGTATGGGCTAGTATAGGCTAGTATGGGCTAGTATAGGCTAGTATGGGCTAGTATGGGCTAGTATAGGCTAGTATGGGCTAGTATAGGCTAGTATGGGCTAGTATAGGCTAGTATGGGCTAGTATAGGCTAGTATAGGCTAGTATAGGCTAGTATAGGCTAGTATGGGCTAGTATAGGCTAGTATGGGCTAGTATAGGCTAGTATAGGCTAGTATAGGCTAGTATAGGCTAGTATAGGCTAGTATGGGCTTGTATAGGCTAGTATAGGCTAGTATAGGCTAGTATGGGCTTGTATAGGCTAGTATAGGCTAGTATAGGCTAGTATAGGCTAGTATGGGCTTGTATAGGCTAGTATAGGCTAGTATAGGCTAGTATAGGCTAGTATGGGCTTGTATACGCTAGTATAGGCTAGTATAGGTTAGTATAGGCTAGTATAGGCTAGTATAGGCTAGTATAGGATAGTATAGGCTTGTATACGCTAGTATAGGCTAGCGGATTTGATTTTAATTTTGAAATATAATAGGGCCTATTTGTGTTGTTAGTAGGCTAACGCATATTTACCTTTTATAATATTAATATATATGAACTATGTATTCTCTCTCCTCTTTCCATCTCTATTGTTGCTTCATTCCTTCCTCACTTTCAACAGTTACATGAAATACATTTTGTTGTCCTTATTTTCAGCAATGTAATGACATTCTTGAATAATACAGGACTGGAATTAGATGCAGGAGGCTTTCACTTCTCTTCCAGAAGACTGAATGGTTATGGGTCTGAATGGTTATGGGTCTGAATGGTTATGGGTCTGAATGGTTATGGGTCTGAATGGTTATGGGTCTGAATGGATATGGGTCTGAATGGTTATGGGTCTGAATTAATAACTGCTATAGTCTACCACCATCTGAATGGTTATGGGTCTGAATTAATAACTGCTATAGTCTACCACCATCTGAATGGTTATGGGTCTGAATGGTTATGGGTCTGAATTAATAACTGCTATAGTCTACCACCATCTGAATGGTTATGGGTCTGAATTAATAACTGCTATAGTCTACCACCATCTGAATGGTTATGGGTCTGAATGGTTATGGGTCTGAATTAATAACTGCTATAGTCTACCACCATCTGAATGGTTATGGGTCTGAATTAATAACTGTTATAGTCTACCACCATCTGAATGGTTATGGGTCTGAATGGTTATGGGTCTGAATTAATAACTGCTATAGTCTACCACCA
>NW_025758437.1:0-5169 GCF_021184085.1 Oncorhynchus gorbuscha | reverse complement strand
CTCCCAAGTCTCCAAGTCTCCCAAGTCTCCCAAGTCTCCAAGTCTCCCAAGTCTATAAGTCTCCAAGTCTCATAAGTCTCCTAAGTCTCCAAGTCTCCCAAGTCTATAAGTCTCCCAAGTCTATGTTCCACCCTATAAGTCTCCCAAGTCTCCAAGTCTCCCAAGTCTATAAGTCTCCCAAGTCTATAAGTCTCCTAAGTCTCCTAAGTCCTTAAGTCTCCTGGGTCTCCCAAGTCTAGCAGTCTTCCAAGTCTCCCCGGTCTCCCGGGTGCTATAAGTCTCCCAAGTCTATAAGTCTCCCAAGTCTCCCAAGTCTCCTGGGAGTCTCCCAAGTCTATAAGTCTCCCAAGTCTATAAGTCTGCAATACTATAAGTCTCCCAAGTCTCCAAGTCTCCCAAGTCTATAAGTCTCCCAAGTCTATAAGTCTCCCAAGTCTCCCAAGTCTCCAAGTCTCCCAAGTCTCCCAAGTCTATAAGTCTCCCAAGTCTCCAAGTCTCCAAGTCTCCCAAGTCTCCCAAGTCTATAAGTCTTCCAAGTCTCCCAAGTCTCCCAAGTCTCCAAGTCTCCCAAGTCTCCAAGTCTCCCAAGTCTATAAGTCTCCCAAGTCTATAAGTCTCCAAGTCTCCCAAGTCTCCAAGTCTCCCAAGTCTCCAAGTCTCCCAAGTCTATAAGTCTCCAATTCTATAAGTCTCCCAAGTCTCCAAGTCTCCCAAGTCTATAAGTCTCCCAAGTCTATAAGTCTCCCAAGTCTCCCAAGTCTCCAAGTCTCCCAAGTCTATAAGTCTTCCAAGTCTCCCAAGTCTCCCAAGTCTCCAAGTCTCCCAAGTCTCCAAGTCTCCCAAGTCTATAAGTCTCCCAAGTCTATAAGTCTCCAAGTCTCCCAAGTCTCCAAGTCTCCCAAGTCTATAAGTCTCCCAAGTCTATAAGTCTCCAAGTCTCCAAGTCCGGAAGTGAATATCACATAGCGTGAAATTTCAGTCACTGATTAATAACATTTGCCCTTGTATTTCAAGATTGAAAAATATAATAACCGATAATTAACATTCCTTAACGCTCAAAGACAGATTCAATGGCTGAACTAGCCATTAACATTCCTTAACGCTCAAAGACAGCATAGCGTCTTCAATGGCTGTAGCATAGCGTCTTCGACTGAATGATTAGCTAAAAAATATTTGAGAAATGATGAATAATAAGCATATGCTTTTACCTGATAATAGACTACTAATGATAATAAAACAACTTCAAATACTGAGCTAGTAACGTTAAGTAGCCTAGGTTAACTTAGCTGCCCTTCCATTGAGGGAATTCAGCAGAGTTCTCTGAGACATTTTTACAAATCATTGAAACTCAGAAAATAAATACATGGGCAAATGTTACCAAACATGATAATAACAGGTCTGGATTACGGTAGGCAGCTAATTGTTGAATTCAACTTTCCATCCTTACCTTGGAAGGTCACAGTCTCTGTGCTGATCGCCTGTGAGTGAGACAACGCTAGCTGGCCAATGGGAGCGTAGTAGAACACTCCTCTGAATAACGGGCCGTGATTTTGGCTTAACTGAGTTGGGAAAAGACACGTTAGCTAGACTGATTTGTGTTTCATTAGCAGACTAGGGGTTAGGCTAGCTAGTCTGTGTTTCACTAACAGGCTAGGGGTTAGGCTAGCTAGTCTGTGTTTCACTAACAGGCTAGGGGTTAGGCTAGCTAGTCTGTGTTTCACTAACAGGCTAGGGGTTAGGCTAGCTAGTCTGTGTTTCACTAACAGGCTAGGGGTTAGGCTAGCTAGTCTGTGTTTCACTAACAGGCTAGGGGTTAGGCTAGCTAGTCTGTGTGTCACTAACAGGCTAGGGGTTAGGCTAGCTAGACTGTTGGGTGTTTGTATAACTAGCAGGCTAGTGTGTGCATGTGTGGTGAGACTTAGCAAGGCGCAGATGCTGACACACAGAACTCAGACTCACCTCATATATACACACACATGCTGACACACAGAACTCAGACTCACCTCATATATACACACACATGCTGACACACAGAACTCAGACTCACCTCATATATACACACACATGCTGACACAGATCTCAGACTCACCTCATATATACACACACATGCTGACACACAGAACTCAGACTCACCTCATATATACACACACACATGCTCACACACAGAACTCAGACTCACCTCATATATATACACACACATGCTCACACACAGAACTCAGACTCACCTCATATATACACACACATTAGCGAAGTCTTGAGGGGATTGCTAATTGTCAGTCTTTAGGGGATTTGAGAGGTTTGCTAATTGTCAGTCTTTAGGGGATTTGAGAGGTTTGCTAATTGTCAGTCTTTAGGGGATTTGAGAGGTTTGCTAATTGTCAGTCTTTAGGGATTTGAGAGGTTTGCTAGTGTCAGTCTTTAGGGGATTTGAGAGGTTTGCTAATTGTCAGTCTTTATGTTATGCAGGTGAATGAGGACCCGGCGACTTGGCGAAAACAGAGTTTTTAATCCAGTAAAGTTACTTTACAAACAAAAAGGCATAATACTACTCGTAATGGACGAACAGACTGGAGACTTGATCAAGAACTGCAGGTTGCCTCGAAGGCACTTGAACGTAGCAGACTCAGACACCTGCTCACCACGCAGCATCTGAGGGAAACACGACACGACAGGGCAATACATAGACACAGCACGGTGAACAATAGACAAGGATCCGACAGGACAGGAACGGAAAACAAGGGAAGAAATAGGGACTCTAATCAGGGGAAAAGATAAGGAACAGGTGTGGGAAGACTAAATGATTGATTAGGGGAATAGGAACAGCTGGGAGCAGGAACGGAATGATAGAGAGAAGAGAGAGAGGAAGGGAGAGAGAAAAAGGGGAACGAACCTAAAAGACCAGCAGGGGAAAATGCACAGAGGGAAAAGCAAAAATGACAAGACAATCTAAGACAAAACATGACAGTACCCCCACTCACCGAGCGCCTCCTGGCGCACTCGAGGAGGAATCCTGGCGGCAACGGAGGAAATCATCAATGAGTGAACGGTCCAGCACGCCCCGAGACGGAACCCAACTCCTCTCCTCAGGACCGTAACCCTCCCAATCCACTAAGTATTGGTGACCCCGTCCCCGAGAACGCATGTCCATGATCCTACGTACCTTGTAAATAGGTGCGCTCTCGACAAGGACGGGAGGGGGGAGGGAAGACGAACGGGGTGCGAAGAAAGGGCTTGACACAGGAGACATGGAAGACAGGATGGACGCGACGAAGATGTCGCGGAAGGCTAGCAGTCGCACAGCGACAGGATTGACGACCTGGGAGACACGGAACGGACCAATGAACCGCGGAGTCAACTTACGAGAAGCTGTCGTAAGAGGAAGGTTGCGAGTGGAAAGCCACACTCTCTGGCCGCAACAATACCTTGGACTCTTAATCCTGCGTTTATTGGCGGCTCTCACAGTCTGTGCCCTGTAACGGCAAAGTGCAGACCTCACCCTCCTCCAGGTGCGCTCACAACGTTGGACAAACGCTTGAGCGGAGGGAACGCTGGACTCGGCAAGCTGGGATGAGAACAGAGGAGGCTGGTAACCCAGACTACTCTGAAACGGAGATAACCCGGTAGCAGACGAAGGAAGCGAGTTGTGAGCGTATTCTGCCCAGGGGAGCTGTTCTGCCCAAGACGCAGGGTTTCTGAAAGAAAGGCTGCGTAGTATGCGACCAATCGTCTGATTGGCCCTCTCTGCTTGACCGTTAGACTGGGGATGAAACCCGGAAGAGAGACTGACGGACGCACCAATCAAACGACAGAACTCCCTCCAAAACTGTGACGTGAATTGCGGGCCTCTGTCTGAAACGGCGTCTAACGGGAGGCCATGAATTCTGAACACATTCTCGATAATGATTTGTGCCGTCTCCTTAGCGGGAAGGAAGTTTAGCGAGGGGAATGAAATGTGCCGCCTTAGAGAACCTATCGACAACCGTAAGAATCACAGTCTTCCCGCAGACAAAGGCAGACCGGTAATGAAGTCTAGGGCGATGTGAGACCATGGTCGAGAAGGGAATGGGGAGCGGTCTGAGACGACCGGCAGGAGGAGAGTTACCCGACTTAGTCTGCGCGCAGTCCGAACAAGCAGCCACGAAATGGCGCGTGTCACGCTCCTGAGTCGGCCACCAAAAGCGCTGGCGAATAGACGCAAGAGTGCCTCGAACACCGGGATGACCAGCTAACTTGGCAGAGTGAGCCCACTGAAGAACAGCCAGACGAGTGGAAACAGGAACGAAAAGGAGGTTACTAGGGACAAGCGCGCGGCGACGCAGTGTGCGTGAGTGCTTGCTTAACCTGTCTTTCAATTCCCCAGACTGTCAACCCGACAACACGCCCATAAGGAAGAATCCCTCGGGATCAGTAGAAGCCACAGAAGAACTAAACAGACGGGATAAGGCATCAGGCTTGGTGTTTTTGCTACCCGGACGGTAAGAAATCACAAACTCGAAACGAGCGAAAAACAACGCCCAACGAGCTTGACGGGCATTAAGTCGTTTGGCAGAACGGATGTACTCAAGGTTCTTATGGTCTGTCCAAACGACAAAAGGAACGGTCGCCCCTCCAACCACTGTCGCCATTCGCCTAGGGCTAAGCGGATGGCGAGCAGTTCACGGTTACCCACATCATAGTTGCGCTCAGATGGCGACAGGCGATGAGAAAAATAAGCGCAAGGATGAACCTTATCGTCAGACTGGAAGCGCTGGGATAGAATGGCTCCCACGCCTACCTCCTGAAGCGTCAACCTCGACAATGAATTGTCTAGTGACGCCAGGAGTAACGAGGATAGGAGCGGACGTAAAACGCTCTCTTTTAGAAGATCAAAAGCTCCCTGGGCGGAACCGGACCACTTAAAACACGTCTTGACAGAAGTAAGAGCTGTGAGAGGGGCAGCAACTTGACCGAAATTACGAATGAAACGCCGATAGAAATTAGCTGAAACCTAAAAAAGCGCTGCAACTCGACACGTGACCTTGGAACGGGCCAATCACTGACAGCTTGGACCTTAGCGGAATCCATCTGAATGCCTTCAGCGGAAATAACGGAACCGAAAAGTAACGGAGGAGACATGAAAAGAGCACTTCTCAGCCTTTACGTAGAGACAATTCTCTAAAAGGCGCTGTA
>NW_025758436.1:0-5170 GCF_021184085.1 Oncorhynchus gorbuscha | reverse complement strand
GTGACTAACACAAAGACAGGTACAATCACCCACGAAATACAACGCGCACTCAGGCTGCCTAAATACGGTTCCCAATCCGAGACAACGAGAATCAGCTGACTCCAATTAGGAATCGCCTCAGGCAGCCAAGCCTAACTAGACACACCCCTAATAATACACACTCCCAATTAATACAAACCCTAATACGAAATACAACATATAAACCCATGTCACACCCTGGCCTACCCAAACATATAACAAAAACACAAGATACAATGACCAAGGCGTGACAACTGGTATAGGCCTCTGTGTTATAATTGCAGATCTGTATCTCTAGGCTGCATGTACACAGACAGATCGATTCTGATCTTTTGCCATTAATTGGTCTTTTGACCAATCGGATTAGATATTTTGCCAATAATTGGGCAAAAGATTAGAATTGGGCTACCTGTGTAAATGCAGCCCAACAGGTACAGTAAAATAATATTATCACTAATATCCAAATCTGTAACTCTACAGGCGTCACGCCCTGACCGTACAGATACTTTTATTCTTTATGTTTGTTTGGTCAGGGTGTGACTCGGGTGGGAACGTCTATGCTTTCTGGTTCTTTGTTTTTGGACGGGTATGATTCTCTGTTTGGGAATCATACTTAGGCAGCCTTTTTTCCTTTTCTCATTTGTGGGTTGTTGTCTTTGTTAGTGGCAGGTATAGCCTTACAGAACTTCACGTTTTTTTGTTGTTTATTGTTTTGTTGGCGCCTTTAAAATAAAGAGAATGTACGCTTACCACGCTGCACCTTGGTCCGGTCATTTCCTTGACGACGTTCCTGACAACAGGTGCAGTAAAATAACATTATCACAATTTTCATTTGGCAGTTAATTGTAAATATATGTTGGGTTAGATGTAGATTATTCATGAAACAGTCTGTTTTCCATGATACTATTTGGGACTTTCAATATATCGAGCCATACATCCAGCTGCTTATGATCAGAGTATTATCAGATTCCAATTGAGTATATGTAAATGACATAACATGGAGCAAAAATAAATATAACATGTGGAAGTATACAGAAGAGTACACCAATATAAATTGTAGAGATACTGTATGTTCCATCTAAGACTAAGAAGAGGAATATTGGAAAGATTTACATAAGCAAGAGTTGCGGCACAAAGAGAGGGGGGTGTATGTATAAGTGGAGGAAATGCAAAAAGGCAGAGTAAGAGAGAGTGTGTGTGTGTGAGAGAGAGCGAGAGAAAGAAGGTCAGACAGAAAGATGGGGAGTGCTGTAGAGGTGCGGATATTTGTTTCTGGGTTTCACTCACAGCGTGTGTAGTCTAAAATGGGGTGTTGTCTAAAAGACTAGTTTTGAGATGGAGAAAAAGCAGAGGGGGAAACAGGGGAGAGTTTACACTGTAGAGAAAGAAGACTGGTGTTGCAAAGAGGCTGAAGATTACCAAGCAAATGGGTTGCCTCTATTTGAATGTCAAGGGACATTAATTTATATTTATTTTTCTCCCAGAAATGTAGTCAACATGACTAAATCATTAATGAGGATAAATCTGAGTAAATACAAATTTCATTTGCAAGGCTCGATATTTAGAAGAACAACCAACTCCCTTGATAAATGATCAAATTAATAATGAATATCCATGATTAATTCCTGTCAGCATTTACTTGGGTGAACCTCTATATATATTATGGAATCAGAATTTAAATAATAATTTATTATAAATGAATACAGATGAAATAAAACCTGCTGATTTCATCCTCCTCCTTGGCAAAAGTAACAGTTGTCGCCTGGAGATAGAGGACCAAAGCGCAGCGTGGTTAGTGTTCATCTTAATTTAATAATAATCAAAAAAACTGAACACTTCAAATGACAAAATCAACAAACGTGACAACCGAAACAGTTCTATCTGGTGCAGACACACAAAGACTGAAAACAACCACCCACAAACCCTAACAGAAAACAGGTTAATTTAAATATGGTTCCCAATCAGAGACAACTAACACCTGCCTCTGATTGAGAACCATATCAGGCCAAACAAGAAACCCAACCTAGAAACAGAAAACGTAGAATACCCACCCAACTCACGTCCTGACCAACTGAAACAAATAAATAACACAAGAACTAGGGTCAGAACGTGACAGCAAATGAACAATGACATATTACTTTTAGAACTTCCTGCCCTGCCTGACCACATAATGCTTTATTCTCCATTTAGTCCTACTGGTCTGTTTCAGTTGTGGACATAGTCCAGTTGTAATGGTCTGGGTGTAGCTGGTGAAGAGGAGTCAGGCACAGGACAGCAGAGATGAGTAACACAAGTAACTTTACTCAAATATTCCAATAACATGTCGTAATACCGAGCACACAATAACAGACCGAACATACATTAAAAAATCACACACAAAAACCATGGGAAAACAGAGGGTTAAATAATGAACATGTAATTGGTGAATTGAAACCAAGTGTGTAAAACAAAGACAAAACAAATGGAAAATGAAAAGTGGATTGGCGATGGCTAGAAGGCCGGTGGCGTCAACCACCCGAACGCCGCCCGAACAAGGGAGGGACCGACGTCGGCGGAAGTCGTGACAGCAGTAGAGCTCACCAACTTGTAGTCCTAAAAACTGGAAATGAGTTACCTCTGATTCATTCAGCCATTCCCATGGGAATGGGAAAAATTGAGAAATAATAGGGTTTTGGGATAAATGTCAAAAATAAGGTCTGAGGTTAACACAGGCTTGGGAGATCTTATACATTTTGTTCTATGAGATAATATCAGTCAGTTAACATGACCTTTATGTTTTTTTATTATTAAATAAATACTTACAAATTCACAAAAAGTGATATTAGCTGATGAAGATCATGTCATAGAACAATACGTATAAAACCCTACAAAAACTCCATTCATTTCCCCATAGTTTTTGCCAATGAACCATGGTGGAGTTAGGGCCCATAAAAAGATGCCATTACTATTGCTCCCTATACCATGGCTAACAGCTAAAAAATGTATCAAGGCAGTCAACATGCTCTGTAGACCTCCACCACAAGGCAGTGATGTATCTTTCAAGTCTGGTCTCGAGACCACTATTGAGTGTCTCGGTCTTGACTCGGTCTCGGACAATGAGGGACTCGTAATTTCTTCATGACACCAGGGCCTCATAACTGTTGTGTACATTTTGCACTAAATATCTGTTTGCCCCATTTCTGAAAAGACTGCGTATGCACAAAAATATAAAGATTCATTAAACTTGGCGCAGCCATACATACATTTCCCATTATAAATCAGACCTGTTGTAAAACTGTGTGCACGTGAGCGAGCATTATAACTCTGAAAATCATTATAACTCTAAAAACACCCATCATTCACCTTTATGGGGACAATAATGCCCTTCTTTGCTTTCTTTGAAAGTATTGGAATTAGGCCCAAGACAGTTTTTAAAAGAAATTGAAATGATGAACTTGATCAAAGGTCTTTGGAGGTGGCAGAATGTTCTCTGTGACAATTGCTGTATCTGACCATTTCTGAAACACAAAAACAATTGTAAATGGTTTGTGGACCTGTAAACAGATCGTTTGCATTTAATAATGGTTTGGTTGACTTTTCCCAAATCAAGAAATGCTGCACTGCCCTCAAATTCTGAAACATTTTCTAATCGGGAAGAAAATGTCAACTACAGTAAACCTACTTGCAGTGGTAGCCTACACAGTTCAATGCAAAATAGAAAACAATGTCAAAGCCCAGCTAGCACAGCGGATCTGGGAAGATTCCGGCTGAGAATCGGGCAGTCAGCCATTGGCCGCCTTCGGCAGTATTACTTATGGCTAGGATGCGGGGATTGAGCTCGGGACGATTCCGGTATGAGTTATCTGTCACAAATGTATTATTTGGGGCTCGGGCTGATTGGGGCTACTTTCTGGCAGATGATTACATGAACTGCTTAATATAATTAACATTTCATTATCTATTTTTCCATATTTTCACATTGTTTCTGTGATGAAAATATACAATTAACATTTAAATAAAATTCTTTAAGAGTCCTGCATAGTATTTTAGTATTTTCATACTTTGTGCAAGGCAATTGATAAGCATTAAAACCTTTGTGGATGGAGCCTCCCGAGCGGCGTAGTGCAGTGCAAACTGCATTGCTACAGATGCTGGTTTGAGAGACCCATGATGCAACGCCCAATTGGCCCAGCGTCGTCCGAGTTAGGGGAGGAAGGGTTTGGCTGGCCGGGATGTCCTTGTCCCATCGCGCTGTAGCGACTCCTGTGGCGAGCCAGACGTATGCACGCTGACACGGTCACCAGGTGTATGGTGTTTCCTCAGATACAAAATGTTTTTTTTTTTGTGTATGGGTATAATTTGTATGTATAAATTGGGTAATTTTCTATACATTTATTTAAATTTGTATCGGGCCGCTTCTGGGGGGATTCTGGTAAGATGCCGGCAAAGTCGCCTGAATTCCGGAAGACGGAAACCGCCCAGATGTACTTGGGCCGATTCTGGGCAGTCAATCATTTTGATTCCAGGCCAGTCCAACACCAAATTCTGGGCTGATTCAATCAGTTCCAGCCCCCCGGAAGAGGGCCGCTTCTGGGCCGCTTCCTCAATGCTAGCTAGGAGACCCCATTTCTCTCTGCTATCGCACGGCAAGAGATACCGGAGTGCTAAGTCTGGGATGAAAAGGCTCCTGTACAGCTTTTACCCCTAAGCCAGACTGCTGAACAGTTCATCAAATGGCTACCCGGACTGTTTAAATTGACCCCCTTTATTATATATTGTTATTGTATTTTTTTTTTTTTTTGCACAGACTCTTTCACCAGCGGCCAATGTGATCTTGAGGACGTTGAACCTCACGGTCTTGCTGAGAACAGTGGAATTCTGGGATATATCCAATAGCTGGGACAATCTTTAAATGTGTCCACTATTTGAGGCAAACAAAAATAACCAGACACTTTGAATCTGGGGCTCAAGGCATGGTTGTACACACACATGCATATTGACAAAACACATACACACATGTAGCCAAACTTTCACAGATTCTGCAGCTACTCTGTTTATTATATATCCTGATTGCCTAGTCACTTTTACCCATACCTACATGTACATATTACCTCATACCCCTGCACATTGACTCGGGACTGGTACTCCTTGTATATAGCCTCATCATTATTAC
>NW_025758435.1:0-5170 GCF_021184085.1 Oncorhynchus gorbuscha | reverse complement strand
TCGTTTCCCTCTGCTGGTCTTATTTGGTTCTTTCCTCCTTCTATCCCTCTCTCTCCCCCTCCCTCTCTCACTCTCTCGCTCTCTCTTCTCTCTATCGTCCGTTCCTGCTCCCAGCTGTTCCTATTCCCCTAATCATCATTTAGTCTTCCCACACCTGTTCCCGATCCTTTCCCCTGATTAGAGTCCCTATTTATTCCTTTGTGTCCGTTCCTGTCCCGTCGGTTCCTTGTTTTGTATTCACCATGCTGTGATTGTGTTTCGCCCTGTCCTGTCGTGTTTTTTGCCTTCATCAGATGCTGCGTGTGAGCAGGTGTCTCTGTCAACTACGGCCTGCGCCTACCCGAAGCGACCTGCAGTCTGTGGCCGCTTCTCCAGTTATTCCCCTCTACAGACTAGAGGATTTCTGTTATTCCCTGTTTGGACTTGAATAAACTCTGTTTCTGTTAAGTCGCTTTTGGGTCCTCTATCACCTGCATGACAGAAGGAACCGACCAAGGAATGGACCCAGCGACTTCAGACGCTCGTTACACTGCCGTCGAGATCCAAGGAGCCATGCTCGGCAGACACGAGCAGGAATTGTCTGCTGCTCGCCATGCCGTGGAGAACCTGGCCGCTCAGGTTTCCGACCTCTCTGGACAGTTCCAGAGTCTACGTCTCGTGCCACCTGTTACTTCCTGGCCTGCCGAGCCTCCAGAACCTAGGGTTAATAACCCACCTTGCTACTCCGGGCAGCCCACTGAGTGCCGCTCCTTTCTCACGCAGTGTGAGATTGTGTTCTCTCTCCAACCCAACACATACTCTAGAGAGAGAGCTCGGGTTGCTTACGCCATTTCACTCCTTACTGGCCGGGCTCGAGAATGGGGCACAGCTATCTGGGAGGCAAGGGCTGATTGCTCTAACAAGTTCCAGAACTTTAAAGAGGAGATGATTCGGGTTTTTGACCGTTCAGTTTTTGGTAGGGAGGCTTCTAGGGCCCTGGCTTCCTTATGCCAAGGTGAACGGTCCATAACGGATTATTCTATTGAGTTTCGCACTCTTGCTGCCTCTAGTGAGTGGAACGAGCCGGCGCTGCTCGCTCGTTTTCTGGAGGGACTCCACGCAGTGGTTAAGGATGAGATTCTCTCCCGGGAGGTTCCATCAGATGTGGACTCTTTGATTGCTCTCGCCATCCGCATAGAACGACGGGTAGATCTTCGTCACCGGGCTCGTGGAAGAGAGCTCGCATCAACGGTGTTTCCCTGCTCCGCATCGCAACCATCTCCCTCCTCTGGCTTTGAGACTGAGCCCATGCAGCTGGGAGGGATTCGCATCTCGACTAAGGAGAGGGAACGGAGGATCACCAACCGCCTGTGCCTCTATTGCGGAGTTGCTGGACATTTTGTTAATTCATGTCCAGTAAGAGGCCAGAGCCCATCAGTAAGCGGAGGGCTACTGGTGAGCGCTACTACTCAGGTCCCTTCATCTAGATCTTGTACTACTATGTCGGTCCATCTACGCTGGACCGGTTCGGGTGCTACATGCAGTGCCTTGATTGACTCTGGGGCTGAGGGTTGTTTCATGGACGAAGCATGGGTTCGGAAACATAACATTCCTTTCAGACCGTTAGACAGGCCTACGCCCATGTTTGCCTTAGATGGTAGTCATCTTCCCAGTATCAAATTTGAGACACTACCTTTAACTCTCACAGTATCTGGTAACCACAGTGAGACTATTTCTTTTTTGATTTTCCGTTCACCGTTTACACCTGTTGTTTTGGGTCATCCCTGGCTAGTATGTCATAATCCTTCTATTAATTGGTCTAGTAATTCTATCCTATCCTGGAACGTTTCTTGTCATGTGAAGTGTTTAATGTCTGCCATCCCTCCCGTTTCTTCTGTCCCTACTTCTCAGGAGGAACCTGGCGATTTGACAGGAGTGCCGGAGGAATATCATGATCTGCGCACGGTCTTCAGTCGGTCCCGAGCCAACTCCCTTCCTCCTCACCGGTCGTATGATTGTAGTATTGATCTCCTTCCGGGGACCACTCCTCCTCGAGGTAGACTATACTCTCTGTCGGCTCCCGAACGTAAGGCTCTCGAGGATTATTTGTCTGTGTCTCTTGACGCCGGTACCATAGTGCCTTCTTCCTCTCCGGCCGGGGCGGGGTTCTTTTTTGTTAAGAAGAAGGACGGTACTCTGCGCCCTGCGTGATTATCGAGGGCTGAATGACATAACGGTTAAGAATCGTTATCCGCTTCCCCTTATGTCATCAGCCTTCGAGATTCTGCAGGGAGCCAGGTGCTTTACTAAGTTGGACCTTCGTAACGCTTACCATCTCGTGCGCATCAGAGAGGGGGACGAGTGGAAAACGGCGTTTAACACTCCGTTAGGGCATTTTGAGTACCGGGTTCTGCCGTTCGGTCTCGCCAATGCGCCAGCTGTTTTTCAGGCATTAGTTAATGATGTTCTGAGAGACATGCTGAACATTTTTGTTTTTGTCTATCTTGACGATATCCTGATTTTTTCTCCGTCACTCGAGATTCATGTTCAGCACGTTCGACGTGTTCTACAGCGCCTTTAGAGAATTGTCTCTACGTAAAGGCTGAGAAGTGCTCTTTTCATGTCTCCTCCGTTACTTTTCTCGGTTCCGTTATTTCCGCTGAAGGCATTCAGATGGATTCCGCTAAGGTCCAAGCTGTCAGTGATTGGCCCGCTCCAAGGTCACGTGTCGAGTTGCAGCGCTTTTTAGGTTTCGCTAATTTCTATCGGCGTTTCATTCGTAATTTCGGTCAAGTTGCTGCCCTCTCACAGCTCTTACTTCTGTCAAGACGTGTTTTAAGTGGTCCGGTTCCGCCCAGGAGCTTTTGATCTTCTAAAAGAACGTTTTACGTCCGCTCCTATCCTCGTTACTCCTGACGTCACTAGACAATTCATTGTCGAGGTTGACGCTTCAGAGGTAGGCGTGGGAGCCATTCTATCCCAGCGCTTCCAGTCTGACGATAAGGTTCATCCTTGCGCTTATTTTTCTCATCGCCTGTCGCCATCTGAGCGCAACTATGATGTGGGTAACCGTGAACTGCTCGCCATCCGCTTAGCCCTAGGCGAATGGCGACAGTGGTTGGAGGGGGCGACTGTTCTTTGTCGTTTGGACAGACCATAAGAACCTTGAGTACATCCGTTCTGCCAAACGACTTAATGCCCGTCAAGCCTGTTTAGTTCTTCTGTGGCTTCTACTGATCCCGAGGGGATTCTTCCTTATGGGCGTGTTGTCGGGTTAACAGTCTGGGGAATTGAAAGACAGGTTAAGCAAGCACTCACGCACACTGCGTCGCCGCGCGCTTGTCCTAGTAACCTCCTTTTCGTTCCTGTTTCCACTCGTCTGGCTGTTCTTCAGTGGGCTCACTCTGCCAAGTTAGCTGGTCATCCCGGTGTTCGAGGCACTCTTGCGTCTATTCGCCAGCGCTTTTGGTGGCCGACTCAGGAGCGTGACACGCGCCGCTTCGTGGCTGCTTGTTCGGACTGCGCGCAGACTAAGTCGGGTAACTCTCCTCCTGCCGGTCGTCTCAGACCGCTCCCATTCCTTCTCGACCATGGTCTCACATTGCCTTAGACTTCATTACCGGTCTGCCTTTGTCTGCGGGGAAGACTGTGATTCTGACGGTTGTCGATAGGTTCTCTAAGGCGGCACATTTCATTCCCCTCGCTAAACACTTCCTTCCGCTAAGGAGACGGCACAAATCATTATTGAGAATGTATTCAGAATTCATGGCCTCCCGTTAGACGCCGTTTCAGACAGAGGCCCGCAATTCACGTCACAGTTTTGGAGGGAGTTCTGTCGCTTGATTGGTGCGTCCGTCAGTCTCTCTTCCGGGTTTCATCCCCAGTCTAACGGTCAAGCAGAGAGGGCCAATCAGACGATTGGTCGCATACTACGCAGCCTTTCTTTCAGAAACCCTGCGTCTTGGGCAGAACAGCTCCCCTGGGCAGAATACGCTCACAATTCGCTTCCTTCGTCTGCTACCGGGTTATCTCCGTTTCAGAGTAGTCTGGGTTACCAGCCTCCTCTGTTCTCATCCCAGCTTGCCGAGTCCAGCGTTCCTCCGCTCAAGCGTTTGTCCAACGTTGTGAGCGCACCTGGAGGAGGGTGAGGTCTGCACTTTGCCGTTACAGGGCACAGACGGTGAGAGCCGCCAATAAACGCAGGATTAAGAGTCCAAGGTATTGTTGCGGCCAGAGAGTGTGGCTTTCCACTCGCAACCTTCCTCTTACGACAGCTTCTCGTAAGTTGACTCCGCGGTTCATTGGTCCGTTCCGTGTCTCCCAGGTCGTCAATCCTGTCGCTGTGCGACTGCTTCTTCCGCGACATCTTCGTCGCGTCCCATCCTGTCTTCCATGTCTCCTGTGTTAAGCCCTTTCTTCGCACCCCGTTCGTCTTCCCTCCCCCTCCCGTCCTTGTCGAGAGCGCACCTATTTACAAGGTACATAAGATCATGGACATGCGTTCGGGACGGGGTCACCAATACTTAGTGGATTGGGAGGGTTACGGTCCTGAGGAGAGGAGTTGGGTTCCGTCTCGGGACGTGCTGGACCGTTCACTCATCGATGATTTCCTCCGTTGCCGCCAGGATTCCTCCTCGAGTGCGCCAGGAGGCGCTCGGTGAGTGGGGGGTACTGTCATGTTTGTCATTTATTATCATGTCTTGTCCCTGTGCTCCCCATTCTATTCGTTTCCTCTGCTGGTCTTATTTGGTTCTTTCCTCCTTCTATCCCTCTCTCCCCTCCCCTCTCACTCTCTCGCTCTCTTCTTCTCTATCGTTCCGTTCCTGCTCCCAGCTGTTCCTATTCCCCTAATCATCATTTAGTCTTCCCACACCTGTTCCCGATCCTTTCCCCTGATTAGAGTCCCTATTTATTCCTTTGTGTTCCGTTCCTGTCCCGTCGGTTCCTTGTTTAGTATTCACCATGCTGTGATTGTGTTTCGCCCTGTCCTGTCGTGTTTTTTGCCTTCATCAGATGCTGCGTGTGAGCAGGTGTCTCTGTCAACTACGGCCTGCGCCTACCCGGCGACCTGCAGTCTGTGGCCGCTTCTCTTGTTATTCCCCTCTACAGACTAGAGGATTTCTGTTATTCCCTGTTTGGACTTGAATAAACTCTGTTTCTGTTAAGTCGCTTTTGGGTCCTCTATCACCTG
>NW_025758434.1:0-5171 GCF_021184085.1 Oncorhynchus gorbuscha | reverse complement strand
AGCGGAGGAGACATGAAAAGAGCACTTCTCAGCCTTTACGTAGAGACAATTCTCTAAGGCGCTGTAGAACACGTCGAACGTGCTGAACATGAATCTCGAGTGACGGAGAAAAAATCAGGATATCGTCAAGATAGACAAAAGCAAAAATGTTCAGCATGTCTCTCAGAACATCATTAACTAATGCCTGAAAAACAGCTGGCGCATTGGCGAGACCCGAGCGGCAGAACCCGGTACTCAAAATGCCCTAACGGTGTTAAACGCCGTTTTCCACTGCGTCCCCCTCTCTGATGCGCACGAGATGGTAAGCGTTACGAAGGTCCAACTTAGTAAAGCACCTGGCTCCCTGCAGAATCTCGAAGGCTGATGACATAAGGGGAAGCGGATAACGATTCTTAACCGTTATGTCATTCAGCCCTCGATAATCCACGCAGGGCGCAGAGTACCGTCCTTCTTCTTAACAAAAAAGAACCCGCCCCGGCCGGAGAAGAAGAAGGCACTATGGTACCGCGTCAAGAGACACAGACAAATAATCCTCGAGAGCCTTACGTTCGGGAGCCGACAGAGAGTATAGTCTACCTCGGGAGGAGTGGTCCCCCCGGAAGGAGATCAATACTACAATCATACGACCGGTGAGGAGGAAGGGGGTTGGCTCGGGACCGACTGAAGACCGTGCGCAGATCATGATATTCCTCCGGCACTCCTGTCAAATCGCCAGGTTCCTCCTGAGAAGTAGGGACAGAAGAAACGGGAGGGATGGCAGACATTAAACACTTCACATGACAAGAAACGTTCCAGGATAGGATAGAATTACTAGACCAATTAATAGAAGGATTATGACATACTAGCCAGGGATGACCCAAAACAACAGGTGTAAACGGTGAACGGAAAATCAAAAAAGAAATAGTCTCACTGTGGTTACAGATACTGTGAGGGTTAAAGGTAGTGTCTCAAATCTGATACTGGGAAGATGACTACCATCTAAGGCGAACATGGGCGTAGGCTTAATCTAACTCTCTGAAAGGAATGTCATGTTTCCGAACCCATGCTTCGTCCATGAAACAACCCTCAGCCCCAGAGTCTATCAAGGCACTACATGTAGCACCCGAACCGGTCCAGCGTAGGTGGACCGACAAAAAGTAGTACAGGACTTTGATGGAGAGACTTGAGTAGTTGCGCTCACCTGTAGCCCTCCGCTTACAGATGAGCTCTGGCTTTACTGGACATGAATTAACAAAATGTCCAGCAACTCCACAATAGAGGCACAGGCGGTTGGTGATCCTCCGTTCCCTCTCCTTATTCGAGATGCGAATCCCTCCCAGCTGCATGGGCTCAGTCTCAAAGCCAGAGGAGGAGATGGTTGCGATGCGGAGCAGGAAACACCGTTGATGCGAGCTCTCTTCCACGAGCCCGGTGACGAAGATCTACCCGTCGTTCTATGCGGATGGCGAGAGCAATCAAAGAGTCCACATCTGAAGGAACCTCCCGGGAGAGAATCTCATCCTTAACCACTGCGTGGAGTCCCTCCAGAAAACGAGCGAGCAGCGCCGGCTCGTTCCACTCACTAGAGGCAGCAAGAGTGCGAAACTCAATAGAATAATCCGTTATGGACCGTTCACCTTGGCATAAGGAAGCCAGGGCCCTAGAAGCCTCCCCACCAAAAACTGAACGGTCAAAAACCCAATCATCTCCTCTTTAAAGTTCTGGAATTTGTTAGAGCAATCAGCCCTTGCCTCCCAGATAGCTGTGCCCCATTCTCGAGCCCGGCCAGTAAGGAGTGAAATGACGTAAGCAACCCGAGCTCTCTCTAGAGTATGTGTTGGGTTGGAGAGAGAACACAATCTCACACTGCGTGAGAAAGGAGCGGCACTCAGTGGGCTGCCCGGAGTAGCAAGGTGGGTTATTAACCCTAGGTTCTGGAGGCTCGGCAGGCCAGGAAGTAACAGGTGGCACGAGACGTAACTCTGGAACTGTCCAGAGGAGGTCGGAACCTGAGCGGCCAGGTTCTCCACGGCATGGCGAGCAGCAGACAATTCCTGCTCGTGTCTGCCGAGCATGGCTCCACTGGATCTCGAGGCAGTGTAAGAGCGTCTGAAGTCGCTGGGTCCATTCCGTTATGGTCGGTTCCTTCTGTCATGCAGGTGAAAGAGGACCCAAAGCGACTTAACAGAAACAGAAATTTAAGTCCAAACAGGGAATAATCAAAAGTTCTGGTCTGTTAGAGCAATAACTGCCCTTGCCTCCCAGACTAGCTGTGCCCCATTCCGGGAGCCCGGCCAGTAGTTGAAATGATCGAAGCACCTGCTCACACGCAGCATCTGATGAGGCAAAAAACACGGTTGGACAGAGAACACAATCACAGCAAAAAAGAGCGGACTCAGTGGGCTGAAACGCAATCACAGCATGGTGAATATTAACCCTAGGTTCTGGAGGGACAGGAAGGGAACACAAAGGAATAAATAGGGACTCTAATCAGGGGAAGAGACTCTGGAACTGTGGGAAGACTAAATGAGCGATTAGGGAATAGGAACAGCTGGGAGCAGCAGATACTCCTGCTCGTGTCTGCCGAGCATGGCTCCTTGGATCTTGACGGCAGTGTAATCCAGCCTGAAGTCGCTGTCCATTCCTTGGTCGGTTCCTTCTGTCATGCAGGTGATAGAGGACCCAGCGACTTAACAGAAACAGAGAGGCTTATTCAAGTCCAAACAGGAATAACAGAAATCCTCTAGTCTGTAGAGGGGAATAACAGGAGAAGCGGCCACAGACTGCAGGTCGCCTCGGGTAGGCGCAGGCCGTAGTAGACAGAGACACCTGCTCACACGCAGCATCTGATGAAGGCAAAAACACGACAGGACAGGGCGATACACAATCACAGCAAAAACACGACAGGACAGGGCGACACGCAATCACAGCATGGTGAATACTAAACAAGGAACCGACGGGACAGGAACGGAACACAAAGGAATAAATAGGGACTCTAATCAGGGGAAAGGATCGGGAACAGGTGTGGGAAGACTAAATGATGATTAGGGGAATAGGAACAGCTGGGAGCAGGAACGGAACGATAGAGAGAAGAGAGAGCGAGAGAGTGAGAGAGGGAGGGGAGAGAGAGGGATAGAAAGAGGGAAAGAACCCAATAAGACCAGCAGAGGGAAACGAACAGAATGGGGAGCACAGGGACAAGACATGATAATAAATGACAAACATGACAGTACCCCCCACTCACCGAGCGCCTCCTGGCGCACTCGAGGAGGAATCCTGGCGGCAACGGAGGAAATCATCGATGAGTGAACGGTCCAGCACGTCCCGAGACGGAACCCAACTCCTCTCCTCAGGACCGTAACCCTCCCAATCCACTAAGTATTGGTGACCCCGTCCCCGAGAACGCATGTCCATGATCTTATGTACCTTGTAAATAGGTGCGCTCTCGACAAGGACGGGAGGGGGAGGGAAGACGAACGGGGTGCGAAGAAAGGGCTTAACACAGGAGACATGGAAGACAGGATGGACGCGACGAAGATGTCGCGGAAGAAGCAGTCGCACAGCGACAGGATTGACGACCTGGGAGACACGGAACGGACCAATGAACCGCGGAGTCAACTTACGAGAAGCTGTCGTAAGAGGAAGGTTGCGAGTGGAAAGCCACACTCTCTGGCCGCAACAATACCTTGGACTCTTAATCCTGCGTTTATTGGCGGCTCTCACCGTCTGTGCCCTGTAACGGCAAAGTGCAGACCTCACCCTCCTCCAGGTGCGCTCACAACGTTGGACAAACGCTGAGCGGAGGGAACGCTGGACTCGGCAAGCTGGGATGAGAACAGAGAGGCTGGTAACCCAGACTACTCTGAAACGGAGATAACCTGCAGACGAAGGAAGCTAATTGTGAGCGATTCTGCCCAGGGAGCTGTTTCTGCCCAAGACGCAGGGTTTCTGAAAGAAAGGCTGCGAGTATGGCACTAATCGTCTGATTGGCCCTCTGCTTGACTGCTAGACTGGGGATGAAACCCGGAAGAGAGACTGACGGACGCACAATCAAAGCGACAGAACTCCCTCCAAAACTGTGACGTGGTGCGGGCCTCTGTCTGAAAACGGCGTCTAACGGAGGCCATGAATTCTGAACACATTCTCGATAATGATTTTGTGCCGTCTCCTTAGCGGAAGGAAGTTTAGCGAGGAATAAATGTGCCGCCTTAGAGAACCTATCGACAACCCCGTAGAATCACAGTCTTCCCCACAGACAAAGGCAGACCCGATGTGAAGTCTAGGGCGATGTGAGACCATGGTCGAGAAAAGGAATGGGAGCGGTCTGGAGCGACCGGCAGGAGAAGTTACCCCGACTTAGTCTGCGCGCAGTCGAACAAGCAACCCGCAGGCGCGTGTCACGGCTCCTGAGTCGGCCACCAAAAGCGCTGGCGAATAGACGAAGAGTGCCTCGAACACCGGGATGACCAGCTAACTTGGCAGAGTGAGCCCACTGAAGAACAGCCAGACGAGTGGAAACAGGAACGAAAAAGGAGGTTACTAGGACAAGCGCGCAGCGACAGTGTGCGGAGTGCTTGCTTAACCTGTCTTTCAATTCCCCAGACTGTTAACCCGACAACACGCCCATAAGGAAGAATCCCCTCGGGATCAGTAGAAGCCACAGAAGAACTAAACAGACGGGATAAGGCATCAGGCTTGGTGTTCTTGCTACCCGGACGGTAAGAAATCACAAACTCGAAACGAGCGAAAAACAACGCCCAACGAGCTTGACGGGCATTAAGTCGTTTGGCAGAACGGATGTACTCAAGGTTCTTATGGTCTGTCCAAACGACAAAGGAGGAACGGTCGCCCTCCAACCACTGTCGCCATTCGCCTAGGGCTAAGCGGATGGCGAGCAGTTCACGGTTACCCACATCATAGTTGCGCTCAGATGGCGACAGGCGATGAGAAAAATAAGCGCAAGGATGAACCTTATCGTCAGACTGGAAGCGCTGGGATAGAATGGCTCCCGCCTACCTCTGAAGCGTCAACCTCGACAATGAATTGTCTAGTGACGTCAGGAGTAACGAGGATAGGAGCGGACGTAAAACGTTCTTTTAGAAGATCAAAAGCTCCTGGGCGGAACCGACCACTTAAAACACGTCTTGACAGAAGTAAGAGCTGTGAGAGGGCAGCAACCTGACCGAAATTAC
>NW_025758433.1:0-5172 GCF_021184085.1 Oncorhynchus gorbuscha | reverse complement strand
ACATATGAGAGAGACAGGTAGTTTACATGATGGGTAGAGTTCATATGAGAGAGACAGGTAGTTTATATGATGGGTAGAGTACATATGAGAGAGACAGGTAGTTTATATGATGGGTAGAGTTCCATATGAGAGAGACAGGTAGTTTTATATGATGGGTAGAGTTCTGTATGAGAGAGACGGAGTAGTTTATATGATGGGTAGAGTTCATATGAGAGAGTCGGGTAGTTTATGAAGTGGGTAGAGTTCATGAGAGACGGGTAGTTTATATGATAGGTGGGGTTCATATAAGAGATAGGTAGTTTATATGATGGGTAGTTTATAGGATGGGTAGAGTTCTATGAGAGACAGGTAGTTTATATGATGGGTAGAGTTCATATGAGAGAGACGGAGTAGTTTATATGATGGGTAGAGTTCATATGAGAGACGGGTAGTTTATATGATGGGTAGAGTTCATATGAGAGACGGGTAGTTTATATGATGGGTAGAGTTCATATAAGAGATAGGTAGTTTATATGATGGGTAGTTTATATAGAGAGACAGGTAGTTTATATGATGGGTAGAGTTTATATGAGAGAGACAGGTAGTTTATATGATGGGTAGAGTTTATATGATGAGACAGTAGTTTATATGATTAAATGTAAATGTAGTTTATATGATGGGTAGAGTTTATATGAGAGAGACAGGTAGTTTATATGATGGGCAGAGTTCATATAAAGAGAGACAGGTAGTTTATATGATGGGTAGAGTTTATAGAGAGACAGGTAGTTTATATGATGGGTAGAGTTCATATGAGAGAGACGGGGTAGTTTATATGATGGGTAGAATTCATATAGAGAGACGGGTAGTTTATATGATGGGTAGAATTCATATGAGAGAGACAGGTAGTTTATATGATGGGTAGAGTTCATATGAGAGAGACAGGTAGTTTATATGATGGGTAGAGTTCATATGAGAGAGACAGGTAGTTTATATGATGGGTAGAGTTCATGTAAGAGAAACAGGTAGTTTATATGATGGGTAGAGTACATATGAAAGAGACGGGTAGTTTATATGATGGGTAGAATTCATATGAGAGAGACAGGTAGTTTATATGATGGGTAGAGTTCATATGAGAGAGACAGGTAGTTTATATGATGGGTAGAGTTCATATGAGAGAGACAGGTAGTTTATATGATGGGTAGAGTACATATGAAAGAGACGGGTAGTTTATATGATGGGTAGAATTCATATGAGAGAGACAGGTAGTTTATATGATGGGTAGAATTCATATGAGAGAGACGGGTAGTTTATATGATGGGTAGAGTTCATATGAGAGAACAGGTAGTTTATATGATGGGTAGAGTTCATATGAGAGAGACAGGTAGTTTATATGATGGGTAGAGTACATATGAAAGAGACGGGTAGTTTATATGATGGGTAGAGTTCATATGAGAGAGACAGGTAGTTTATATGATGGGTAGAGTTCATATGAGAGAGACAGGTAGTTTATATGATGGGTAGAGTTCATATGAGAGAGACAGGTAGTTTATATGATGGGTAGAGTTCATATGAGAGAGACAGGTAGTTTATATGATGGGTAGAGTTCATATGAGAGAGACATATAAGACAGGTAGTTTATATGATGGGTAGAGTTCATATAAGAGAGACGGGTAGTTTATATGATGGGTAGAGTTCATATGAGAGAGATAGGTAGTTTATATGATGGGTAGAGTTCATATGAGAGAGACAGGTAGTTTATATGATGGGTAGAGTTCATATGAGAGAGACAGGTAGTTTATATGATGGGTAGAGTTCATATGATGAGACAGGTAGTTTATATGATGGGTAGAGTTCATATGAGAGAGACAGGTAGTTTATATGATGGGTAGAGTTCATATGAGAGAGACAGGTAGTTTATATGATGGGTAGAGTTCATATGAGAGAGACAGGTAGTTTATATGATGGGTAGAGTTCATATGAGAGAGACAGGTAGTTTATATGATGGGTAGAATTCATATGAGAGAGACGGGTAGTTTATATGATGGGTAGAATTCATATGAGAGAGACGGGTAGTTTATATGATGGGTAGAATTCATATGAGAGGAGACAGGTAGTTTATATGATGGGTAGAGTTCATATGAGAGAGACAGGTAGTTTATATGATGGGTAGAGTTCATATGAGAGAGACAGGTAGTTTATATGATGGGTAGAGTTCATATGAGAGAGACAGGTAGTTTATATGATGGGTAGAGTTACATATGAGAGAGACTGGTAGTTTATATGATGGGTAGTTTATGAGAGAGACAGGTAGTTTATATGATGGGCAGAGTCCATGAGAGAGACAGGTAGTTTATATGATGGGTAGAGTTCATATAAGAGATAGGTAGTTTATATGATGGGTAGTTTATAGGATGGGTAGAGTTTATATGAGAGAGACAGGTAGTTTATATGATGGGTAGAGTTCATGTAAGAGAGACGGGTAGTTTATATATGATGGGTAGAGTTCATGTAAGAGAGATCGGGTAGTTTATATGATGGGTAGAGTTCATATGAGGGAGAGTTTATATGACGGGTAGTTTATATGATGGGTAGAGTTCATATAAGAGAGATAGGTAGAATTTATATGTTTATATGGGGTAGTTTATATGAGAGAGACAGGTAGTTTATATGATGGGTAGTTTATATAGTTTATATGATGGTAGTTTATATGAGAGAGACGGGTAGTTTATATGATGGGTAGTTTATATGTTTATATGATGGGTAGAATTATATGAGAGAGACGGGTAGTTTATATGATGGGTAGAGTTATATGAGAGAGACGGTAGTTTATATGATGGGTAGAGTCTCATATAAGAGATATATGATGGCAGAGTACATAATGAACAGGTAGAGACGGGTAGTTTATATGATGGGTAGTTTATATGATGGAGACAGGTAGTTTATATGATGGGTAGAGTACATATGAGAGAGACGGGTAGTTTATATGATGGGCAGAGTTCATATAAGAGAGATAGGACTTTAAATGTTTATATGATGAGAGTAGTTTATATGATGGGTAGAGTTCATATGAGAGAGACAGGTAGTTTATATGATGGGTAGAATTCATATGAGAGTTAATGGGTAGTTTATATGATGGACGTAGAGTTCATATGAGAGAGACAGGTAGTTTATATGATGGGTAGAGTTCATATGAGAGAGACGGGTAGTTTATATGATGGGTAGAGTTCATATGAGAGAGACAGGTAGTTTATATGATGGGTAGTTTATAGGATGGGGTAGAGTTCATATGAGAGAGACAGGTAGTTTATATAGTTTATATGATGGGTAGAATTCATATGAGAGAGTTCATATGAGAGAGACAGGTAGTTTATATGATGGGTAGAGTTCATATGAGAGAGACAGGTAGTTTATAAGATGGGTAGAGTTCATATGAGAGAGACGGCAGTTTTATATGATGGGTAGAATTCATATGAGAGAGACGGTAGTTTATATGATGGGTAGAATTCATATGAGAGAGACGGGTAGTTTATATGATGGGTAGAATTCATATGAGAGAGATGGGTAGTTTATATGATGGGTAGAGTTCATATGAGAGAGACAGGTAGTTTATATGATGGGTAGAGTTCATATGAGAGAGACAGGTAGTTTATATGATGGGTAGAGTTCATATGAGAGAGACAGGTAGTTTATATGATGGGTAGAGTTCATATGAGAGAGACAGGTAGTTTATATGATGGGTAGAGTTCATATGAGAGAGACAGGTAGTTTATATGATGGGTAGAGTTCATATGAGAGAGACGGGTAGTTTATATGATGGGTAGAGTTCATATGAGAGAGACAGGTAGTTTATATGATGGGTAGAGTTCATATGAGAGAGACGGGTAGTTTATATGATGGGTAGAGTTCATATAAGAGAGATAGGTAGTTTATATGATGGGTAGTTTATAGGATGGGTAGAGTTCATATGAGAGAGACAGGTAGTTTATATGATGGGTAGAGTTCATATAAGAGAGATAGGTAGTTTATATGATGGGTAGAGTTTATATAAGAGAGACGGGTAGTTTATATGATGGGTAGAGTTCATATAAGAGAGATAGGTAGTTTATATGATGGGTAGAGTTTATATGAGAGAGACAGGTAGTTTATATGATGGGTAGAGTTCATATAAGAGAGATAGGTAGTTTATATGATGGGTAGAGTTTATATAAGAGAGACGGGTAGTTTATATGATGGGTAGAGTTTATATGAGAGAGACAGGTAGTTTATATGATGGGTAGAGTTCATATAAGAGAGATAGGTAGTTTATATGATGGGTAGAGTTTATATAAGAGAGACGGGTAGTTTATATGATGGGTAGAGTTCATATAAGAGACAGGTAGTTTATATGATGGGTAGAGTTCATATGAGAGAGACGGGTAGTTTATATGATGGGTAGAGTTCATATAAGAGACAGGTAGTTTATATGATGGGTAGAGTTCATATAAGAGACAGGTAGTTTATATGATGGGTAGAGTTCATATGAGAGAGACAGGTAGTTTATATGATGGGTAGAATTCATATGAGAGAGAGGGGTAGTTTATATGATGGGTAGAATTCATATGAGAGAAACAGGTAGTTTATATGATGGGTAGAATTCATATGAGAGAGAGGGGTAGTTTATATGATGGGTAGAATTCATATGAGAGAGACAGGTAGTTTATATGATGGGTAGAGTTCATATGAGAGAGACAGGTAGTTTATATGATGGGTAGAGTTCATATGAGAGAGACAGGTAGTTTATATGATGGGTAGAGTTCATATGAGAGAGACAGGTAGTTTATATGATGGGTAGAATTCATATGAGAGAGACAGGTAGTTTATATGATGGGCAGAGTTCATATGAGAGAGACAGGTAGTTTATATGATGGGTAGAATTCATATGAGAGAGAGGGGTAGTTTATGTGATGGGTAGAATTCATATGAGAGAAACAGGTAGTTTATATGATGGGTAGAATTCATATGAGAGAGACAGGTAGTTTATATGATGGGTAGAATTCATATGAGAGAAACAGGTAGTTTATATGATGGGTAGAGTTCATATGAGAGACAGGTAGTTTATATGATGGGTAGAGTTCATATGAGAGAGACAGGTAGTTTATATGATGGGTAGAATTCATATGAGAGAAACAGGTAGTTTATATGATGGGTAGAGTA
>NW_025758432.1:0-5172 GCF_021184085.1 Oncorhynchus gorbuscha | reverse complement strand
GTCGTTCCGTTCCTGCTCCCAGCTGTTCCTATTCCCTAATCATCATTTAGTCTTCCCACACCTGTTCCCGATCCTTTCCCCTGATTAGAGTCCCTATTTATTCCTTTGTGATCCGTTCCTGTTCCGTCGGTTCCTTGTATTGTATTCACCATGCTGTGATTGCGTTTTCGCCCTGTCCTGTCGTGTTTTTGCCGTGATTGTGTATCACCCTGTCCTGTCGTGTTTTGTGCCTTCATCAGATGCTGCGTGTGAGCCAGTTGTTTTCCCTCTACAATCTAGAGGATTTCTGTTATTCCGTTTTGAACATTAATAAACTCTGTTTCTGTTAAGTCGCGTTTGGGTCCTCTTTCACCTGCATGACAGAAGGAACCGACCAAGGAATGGACCCAGCGACTTCAGACGCTCGTTACACTGCCGTCGAGATCCAAGGAGCCATGCTCGGCAGACACGAGCAGGAATTGTCTGCTGCTCGCCATGCCGTGGAGAACCTGGCCGCTCAGGTTTCCGACCTCTCTGGACAGTTCCAGAGTCTACGTCTCGTGCCACCTGTTACTCCCTGGCCTGCCGAGCCTCCAGAACCCAGGGTTAATAACCCACCTTGCTACTCCGGGCAGCCCACTGAGTGCCGCTCCTTTCTCACGCAGTGTGAGATTGTGTTCTCTCTCCAACCCCACACATACTCTAGAGAGAGAGCTCGGGTTGCTTACGTCATTTCACTCCTTACTGGCCGGGCTCGAGAATGGGGCACAGCTATCTGGGAGGCAAGGGCTGATTGCTCTAACAGATTCCAGAACTTTAAAGAGGAGATGATTCGGGTTTTTGACCGTTCAGTTTTTGGTGGGGAGGCTTCTAGGGCCCTGGCTTCCTTATGCCAAGGTGAACGGTCCATAACGGATTATTCCATTGAGTTTCGCACTCTTGCTGCCTCTAGTGAGTGGAACGAGCCGGCGCTGCTCGCTCGTTTTCTGGAGGGACTCCACGCAGTGGTTAAGGATGAGATTCTCTCCCGGGAGGTTCCATCAGATGTGGATTCTTTGATTGCTCTCGCCATCCGCATAGAACGACGGGTAGATCTTCGTCACCGGGCTCGTGGAAGAGAGCTCGCATCAACGGTGTTTCCCTGCTCCGCATCGCAACCATCTCCCTCCTCTGGCTTTGAGACTGAGCCCATGCAGCTGGGAGGGATTCGCATCTCGAATAAGGAGAGGGAACGGAGGATCACCAACCGCCTGTGCCTCTATTGCGGAGTTGCTGGACATTTTGTTAATTCATGTCCAGTAAGAGGCCAGAGTCCATCAGTAAGCGGAGGGCTACTGGTGAGCGCTACTACTCAGGTCCCTTCATCTAGATCTTGTACTACTATGTCGGTCCATCTACGCTGGACCGGTTCGGGTGCTACATGCAGTGCTTTGATTGACTCTGGGGCTGAGGGTTGTTTCATGGACGAAGCATGGGTTCGGAAACATAACATTCCTTTCAGACCGTTAGACAGGCCTACGCCCATGTTTGCCTTAGATGGTAGTCATCTTCCCAGTATCAAATTTGAGACACTACCTTTAACTCTCACAGTATCTGGTAACCACAGTGAGACTATTTCTTTTTGATTTTCCATTCACCGTTTACACCTGTTGTTTTGGGTCATCCCTGGCTAGTATGTCATAATCCTTCTATTAATTGGTCTAGTAATTCTATCCTATCCTGGAACGTTTCTTGTCATGTGAAGTGTTTAATGTCTGCCATCCCTCCCGTTTCTTCTGTTCCTACTTCTCAGGAGGAACCTGGCGATTTGACAGGAGTGCCGGAGGAATATCATGATCTGCGCACGGTCTTCAGTCGGTCCCGAGCCAACTCCCTTCCTCCTCACCGGTCGTATGATTGTAGTATTGATCTCCTTCCGGGGACCACTCCTCCTCGAGGTAGACTATACTCTCTGTCGGCTCCCGAACGTAAGGCTCTCGAGGATTATTTGTCTGTGTCTCTTGACGCCGGTACCGTAGTGCCTTCTTCTTCTCCGGCCGGGGCGGGGTTCTTTTTTGTTAAAAAGAAGGACGGTACTCTGCGCCCCTGCGTGGATTATCGAGGGCTGAATGACATAACGGTTAAGAATCGTTATCCGCTTCCCCTTATGTCATCAGCCTTCGAGATTCTGCAGGGAGCCAGGTGCTTTACTAAGTTGGACCTTCGTAACGCTTACCATCTCGTGCGCATCAGAGAGGGGGACGAGTGGAAAACGGCGTTTAACACCCGTTAGGGCATTTTGAGTACCGGGTTCTGCCGTTCGGTCTCGCCAATGCGCCAGCTGTTTTTCAGGCATTAGTTAATGATGTTCTGAGAGACATGCTGAACATTTTTGTTTTTGTCTATCTTGACGATATCCTGATTTTTTCTCCGTCACTCGAGATTCATGTTCAGCACGTTCGACGTGTTCTACAGCGCCTTTTAGAGAATTGTCTCTACGTAAAGGCTGAGAAGTGCTCTTTTCATGTCTCCTCCGTTACTTTTCTCGGTTCCGTTATTTCCGCTGAAGGCATTCAGATGGATTCCGCTAAGGTCCAAGCTGTCAGTGATTGGCCCGTTCCAAGGTCACGTGTCGAGTTGCAGCGCTTTTTAGGTTTCGCTAATTTCTATCGGCGTTTCATTCGTAATTTCGGTCAAGTTGCTGCCCCTCTCACAGCTCTTACTTCTGTTAAGACGTGTTTTAAGTGGTCCGGTTCCGCCCAGGGAGCTTTTGATCTTCTAAAAGAACGTTTTACGTCCGCTCCTATCCTCGTTACTCCTGACGTCACTAGACAATTCATTGTCGAGGTTGACGCTTCAGAGGTAGGCGTGGGAGCCATCCTATCCCAGCGCTTCCAGTCTGACGATAAGGTTCATCCTTGCGCTTATTTTTCTCATCGCCTGTCGCCATCTGAGCGCAACTATGATGTGGGTAACCGTGAACTGCTCGCCATCCGCTTAGCCCTAGGCGAATGGCGACAGTGGTTGGAGGGGGCGACCGTTCCTTTGTCGTTTGGACAGACCATAAGAACCTTGAGTACATCCGTTCTGCCAAACGACTTAATGCCCGTCAAGCTCGTTGGGCGTTGTTTTTCGCTCGTTTCGAGTTTGTGATTTCTTACCGTCCGGGTAGCAAGAACACCAAGCCTGATGCCTTATCCCGTCTGTTTAGTTCTTCTGTGGCTTCTACTGATCCCGAGGGGATTCTTCCTTATGGGCGTGTTGTCGGGTTAACAGTCTGGGGAATTGAAAGACAGGTTAAGCAAGCACTCACGCACACTGCGTCGCCGCGCGCTTGTCCTAGTAACCTCCTTTTCGTTCCTGTTTCCACTCGTCTGGCTGTTCTTCAGTGGGCTCACTCTGCCAAGTTAGCTGGTCATCCCGGTGTTCGAGGCACTCTTGCGTCTATTCGCCAGCGCTTTTGGTGGCCGACTCAGGAGCGTGACACGCGCCGTTTCGTGGCTGCTTGTTCGGACTGCGCGCAGACTAAGTCGGGTAACTCTCCTCCTGCCGGTCGTCTCAGACCGCTCCCCATTCCTTCTCGACCATGGTCTCACATTGCCTTAGACTTCATTACCGGTCTGCCTTTGTCTGCGGGGAAGACTGTGATTCTGACGGTTGTCGATAGGTTCTCTAAGGCGGCACATTTCATTCCCTCGCTAAACTTCCTTCCGCTAAGGAGACGGCACAAATCATTATTGAGAATGTATTCAGAATTCATGGCCTCCCGTTAGACGCCGTTTCAGACAGAGGCCCGCAATTCACGTCACAGTTTTGGAGGGAGTTCTGTCGTTGATTGGTGCGTCCGTCAGTCTCTCTTCCGGGTTTCATCCCCAGTCTAACGGTCAAGCAGAGAGGGCCAATCAGACGATTGGTCGCATACTACGCAGCCTTTCTTTCAGAAACCCTGCGTCTTGGGCAGAACAGCTCCCCTGGGCAGAATACGCTCACAATTCGCTTCCTTCGTCTGCTACCGGGTTATCTCCGTTTCAGAGTAGTCTGGGTTACCAGCCTCCTCTGTTCTCATCCCAGCTTGCCGAGTCCAGCGTTCCCTCCGCTCAAGCGTTTGTCCAACGTTGTGAGCGCACCTGGAGGAGGGTGAGGTCTGCACTTTGCCGTTACAGGGCACAGACGGTGAGAGCCGCCAATAAACGCAGGATTAAGAGTCCAAGGTATTGTTGCGGCCAGAGAGTGTGGCTTTCCACTCGCAACCTTCCTCTTACGACAGCTTCTCGTAAGTTGACTCCGCGGTTCATTGGTCCGTTCCGTGTCTCCCAGGTCGTCAATCCTGTCGCTGTGCGACTGCTTCTTCCGCGACATCTTCGTCGCGTCCATCCTGTCTTCCATGTCTCCTGTGTTAAGCCCTTTCTTCGCACCCCCGTTCGTCTTCCCTCCCCCCCTCCCGTCCTTGTCGAGAGCGCACCTATTTACAAGGTACATAAGATTATGGACATGCGTTCTCGGGACGGGGTCACCAATACCTAGTGGATTGGGAGGGTTACGGTCCTGAGGAGAGGAGTTGGGTTCCGTCTCGGGACGTGCTGGACCGTTCGCTCATCGATGATTTCCTCCGTTGCCGCCAGGATTCCTCCTCGAGTGCGCCAGGAGGCGCTCGGTGAGTGGGGGTACTGTCATGTTTGTCATTTATTGTCATGTCTTGTCCCTGTGCTCCCCATGCTATTCGTTTCCTCTGCTGGTCTTGTTTGGTTCTATCCCTCTCTCCCCCCTCTCTCACTCTCTCGCTCTCTCTTCTCTCTGTCGTTCCGTTCCTGCTCCCAGCTGTTCCTATTCCCCTAATCATCATTTAGTCTTCCCACACCTGTTCCCGATCCTTTCCCTGATTAGAGTCCCTATTTATTCCTTTGTGATCCGTTCCTGTTCCGTCGGTTCCTTGTATTGTATTCACCATGCTGTGATTGCGTTTCGCCCTGTCCTGTCGTGTTTTTGCCGTGATTGTGTATCACCCTGTCCTGTCGTGTTTTGTGCCTTCATCAGATGCTGCGTGTGAGCAGGTGTCTCAGTCGACTACGGCCTGCGCCTACCCGGCGACCTGCAGTCTGTGGCCGCTTCTCCAGTTGTTTTCCCCTCTACAATCTAGAGGATTTCTGTTATTCCGTTTTGAACATTAATAAACTCTGTTTCTGTTAAGTCGCGTTTGGGTCCTCTTTTCACCTG
>NW_025758431.1:0-5173 GCF_021184085.1 Oncorhynchus gorbuscha | reverse complement strand
TATAGATAATAAACAGTGAGCAGCAGTGTACATGTAGGTAGGGGTAAAGTGACTATGCTTAGATAATAAACAGTGAGTAGCAGCAGTGTACATGTAGGTAGGGGTGAAGTGATCTATGCTAGATAATAAACAGTGAGTAGCAGCAGTGTACATGTAGGTAGGGTGTGAAGTGACTATGTATAGATAATAAAAACAGTGAGTAGCAGCAGTGTACATGTAGGTAGGGGTGAAGTGACTATGTATAGATAATAAACAGCGAGTAGCAGCAGTGTACATGTAGGTAGGGGTGAAGTGACTATGTATAGATAATAAAATGCGAGTAGCAGCAGTGTACATGTAGGTAGGGGTGAAGTGACTATGTATAGATAATAAACAGCGAGTAGCAGCAGTGTACATGTAGGTAGGGTTGAAGTGACTATGTATAGATAATAAACAGCGAGTAGCAGCAGTGTACATGTAGGTAGGGGTGAAGTGACTATGTATAGATAATAAACAGCGAGTAGCAGCAGTGTACATGTAGGTAGGGGTGAAGTGACTATGTATAGATAATAAACAGCGAGTAGCAGCAGTGTACATGTAGGTAGGGGTGAAGTGACTATGTATAGATAATAAACAGTGACTAGCAGCAGTGTACATGTAGGTAGGAGTGAAGTGACTATGTATAGATAATAAACAGTGAGTAGCAGCAGTGTACATGTAGGTAGGGGTGAAGTGACTATGTATAGATAATAAACAGTGAGCAGTGTACATGTAGGTAGGGGTGAAGTGACTATGCTTAGATAATAAACAGTGAGCAGTGTACATGTAGGTAGGGGTGAAGTGACTATGCTTAGATAATAAACAGTGAGCAGTGTACATGTAGGTAGGGGTAAAGTGACTATGCTTAGATAATAAACAGCGAGTAGCAGCAGTGTACATGTAGGTAGGGAGTAAAGTGACTATGCTATAGATAATAAACAGCGAGTAGCAGCAGTGTACATGTAGGTAGGGGTAGAAGTGACTATGCTTAGATAATAAACAGCGAGTAGCAGCAGTGTACATGTAGGTAGGGGTAAAGTGACTATGCTTAGATAATAAACAGTGAGTAGCAGCAGTGTACATGTAGGTAGGGGTGAAGTGACTATGCTTAGATAATAAACAGTGAGTAGCAGCAGTGTACATGTAGGTAGGGGTGAAGTGACTATGCTATAGATAATAAACAGTGAGTAGCAGTGTACATGTAGGTAGGGGTAAAGTGACTATGCTTAGATAATAAACAGTAGTGCAGCAGTGTACATGTAGGTAGGGAGTGAAGTGACTATGCTTAGATAATAAACAGTGAGTAGCAGCAGTGTACATGTAGGTAGGGGTGAAGTGACTATGCTTAGATAATAAACAGTGAGTAGCAGCAGTGTACATGTAGGTAGGGGTGAAGTGACTATGTATAGATAATAAACAGCGAGTAGCAGCAGTGTACATGTAGGTAGGGGTGAAGTGACTATGTATAGATAATAAACAGCGAGTAGCAGCAGTGTACATGTAGGTAGGGGTGAAGTGACTATGCTATAGATAATAAAATGCAGTAGCAGCAGTGTACATGTAGGTAGGGGTGAAGTGACTATGTATAGATAATAAACAGCGAGTAGCAGCAGTGTACATGTAGGTAGGGGTGAAGTGACTATGTATAGATAATAAACAGCGAGTAGCGAGTGTACATGTAGGTATGGTGAAGTGACTATGTATAGATAATAAAATCAGTAGCAGCAGTGTACATGTAGGTAGGGTGAAGTGACTATGTATAGATAATAAACAGTAATGTAACCCAGATGTGCATATAAGTGAAATTAGTGACTATGTATAAGATAATAAACAGTGAGTAGCAGCAGTGTACATGTAGGTAGGGGTGAAGTGACTATGTATAGATAATAAACAGTAGGCAGTGTACATGTAGAGTAGGGAGTGAAGTGACTATGTATAGATAATAAACAGTGAGCAGTGTACATGTAGGTAGGGGTGAAGTGACTATGCTTAGATAATAAACAGTGAGTAGCAGCAGTGTACATGTGGGTAGGGGTGAAGTGACTTATGTATAGATAATAAACAGTGAGTAGCAGCAGTGTACATGTAGGTAGGGGTGAAGTGACTATGTATAGATAATAAACAGCGAGTAGCAGCAGTGTACATGTAGGTAGGGGGTGAAGTGACTATGTATAGATAATAAACAGTGAGCAGTGTACATGTAGGTAGGGTGAAGTGACTATGCAGATAATAAACAGCGAGTAGCAGCAGTGTACATGTAGGTAGGGGTGAAGTGACTATGTATAGATAATAAACAGTGAGCAGTGTACATGTAGGTAGGGGTGAAGTGACTATGGTTAGATAATAAACAGCGAGTAGCAGCAGTGTACATGTAGGTAGGGGTGAAGTGACTATGTATAGATAATAAACAGTGAGCAGTGTACATGTAGGTAGGGGTGAAGTGACTATGGTTAGATAATAAACAGCGAGTAGCAGCAGTGTACATGTAGGTAGGGGTGAAGTGACTATGTATAGATAATAAACAGTGAGCAGTGTACATGTAGGTAGGGGTGAAGTGACTATGGTTAGATAATAAACAGCGAGTAGCAGCAGTGTACATGTAGGTAGGGGTGAAGTGACTATGTATAGATAATAAACAGTGAGCAGTGTACATGTAGGTAGGGGTGAAGTGACTATGGTTAGATAATAAACAGCGGTAGCAGCAGTGTACATGTAGGTAGGGGTGAAGTGACTATGTATAGATAATAAACAGTGAGCAGTGTACATGTAGGTAGGGGTGAAGTGACTATGGTTAGATAATAAACAGCGAGTAGCAGCAGTGTACATGTAGGTAGGGGTAAAGTGACTATGCTTAGATAATAAACAGTGAGCAGTGTACATGTAGGTAGGGGTGAAGTGACCATGCTTAGATAATAAACATGTGACTATGTATAGATAATAAACAGCGAGTAGCAGCAGTGTACATATAGGTAGGGGTGAAGTGACTATGTATAGATAATAAACAGTAGCAGCAGTGTACATGTAGGTAGGGGTGAAGTGACTATGGTTAGATAATAAACAGTGAGCAGTGTACATGTAGGTAGGGGTGAAGTGACTATGTATAGATAATAAAACAGTGAGCAGTGTACATGTAGGTAGGGGTGAAGTGACTATGCTTAGATAATAAACAGTGAGCAGTGTACATGTAGGTAGGGGTGAAGTGACTATGTATAGATAATAAACAGTGAGCAGTGTACATGTAGGTAGGGGTGAAGTGACTATGCATAAATAATAAACAGTGAGCAGTGTACATGTAGGTAGGGGTGAAGTGACTATGTTAGATAATAAACAGTGAGCAGTGTACATGTAGGTAGGGGTGAAGTGACTATGCATAAATAATAAACAGTGAGCAGTGTACATGTAGGTAGGGGTGAAGTGACTATGTATAGATAATAAACAGTGAGCAGTGTACATGTAGGTAGGGGTGAAGTGACTATGCATAAATAATAAACAGTGAGCAGTGTACATGTAGAGTAGGGGTAAAGTTACTATGCATAAATAATATGAGCAGTGTACATAAACAGTATAATAAACAGGTGTACATGTAGGTAGGGGTGAAGTGACTATGCATAAATAATAAACAGTGAGCAGTGTACATGTAGGGGTAGTGACTATGCTTAGATAATAAACAGACAGTAAATAATAAACAGTGAGCAGTGTACATGTAGATAATAAACAGTGAGCAGGTACATGTAGGTAGGGGTGAAGTGACTATGCATAAATAATAAACAGTGAGCAGTGTACATGTAGGTAGGGGTGAAGTGACTATGCATAAATAATAAACAGTGAGCAGTGTACATGTAGGTAGGGGTGAAGTGACTATGCTTAGATAATAAACAGTGAGCAGTGTACATGTAGGTAGGGGTGAAGTGACTATGCATAAATAATAAACAGTGAGCAGTGTACATGTAGGTAGGGGTGAAGTGACTATGCTTAGATAATAAACAGTGAGCAGTGTACATGTAGGTAGGGGTGAAGTGACTGTGAAGTGTGGGACTATGCATAATAATAAACAGTGAGCAGTGTACATGTAGGTAGGGGTGAAGTGAAGTGACTATGCATAAATAATAAACAGTGAGCAGAGTAGTATACATGTAAATAATCAACAGTGAGGTAGGGGGGTGAAGTGACTATGCTTAGATAATAAACAGCGAGTAGCAGCAGTGTACATGTAGGTAGGGGTAAAGTGACTATGTATAGATAATAAACAGTGAGCAGTGTACATGTAGGTAGGGGTGAAGTGACTATGCATAAATAATAAACAGTGAGCAGTGTACATGTAGGTAGGGGTGAAGTGACTATGGTTAGATAATAAACAGTGAGCAGTGTACATGTAGGTAGGGGTGAAGTGACTATGCTTAGATAATAAACAGCGAGTAGCAGCAGTGTACATGTAGGTAGGGGTGAAGTGACTATGTATAGATAATAAACAGTGAGCAGTGTACATGTAGGTAGGGGTGAAGTGACTATGCATAGATAATAAACAGCGAGTAGCAGCAGTGTACATGTAGGTAGGGGTAAAGTGACTATGTATAGATAATAAACAGCAGTGAGCAGTGTACATGTAGGTAGGGGTGAAGTGACTATGCTTAGATAATAAACAGCGAGTAGCAGCAGTGTACATGTAGGTAGGGGTGAAGTGACTATGTATAGATAATAAACAGCGAGCAGCAGGTGCTAAAAGCGTAGGTAGGGGTGAAGTGACTATGTATAGATAATAAAACAGCGAAAAGCAGCAGTGTACATGTAGGTAGGGGTGAAGTGACTATGCTTAGATAATAAACAGCGAGTAGCAGCAGTGTACATGTAGGTAGGGGTGAAGTGACTATGCTTAGATAATAAACAGTGAGCAGTGTACATGTAGGTAGGGGTGAAGTGACTATGCTTAGATAATAAACAGCTTAAGGGCCATCAGTGAACATGTAGGTAGGGGTAAAGTGACTATGCATAGATAATAAACAGTGCAGGTGTACATGTAGGTAGGGTGAAGTTACTATACTTAGATAATAAACAGCGAGTAGCAGCAGTGTACATGTTGTTAGGGGTGAAGTGGACTATGCTTAGATAATAAACAGTGAGCAGTGTACATGTAGGTAGGGGTGAAGTGACTATGTAT
>NW_025758430.1:0-5173 GCF_021184085.1 Oncorhynchus gorbuscha | reverse complement strand
CTAGACTTGTAGAGGAAATTCGGCCCCCTTGAACTTTGCGACCTTTTGCCACATTTCAGGCTTCAAACATAAAAGATATAAAACTGTATTTTTTTGAAGAATCAACAACAAGTGGGACACAATCATGAAGTGAACGACATTTATTGGATATTTCAAACTTTTTAACAAATCAAAAACTGAAAAATTGGGCGGCAAAATTATTCAGCCCCTTTACTTTCAGTGCAGCAAACTCTCCAGAAGTTCAGTGAGGATCTCTGAATGATCCAATGTTGACCTAAATGACTAATGATGTCATGCAGGTAAAAGAGGACCCAAAAGCGACTTAACAGAAACAGAGTTTAATAATGTTCAAAACGGAATAACTGACATCCTCTAGATTTGTAGAGGGAAAACAACTGGAGAAGCGGCCACAGACTGCAGGTCGCCGGGTAGCGCAGGCCGTAGTCGACTGAGACACCTGCTCACACGCAGCGTCTGATGAAGGCACAAAACACGACAGGACAGGGTGATACACAATCACGGCAAAAACACGACAGGACAGGGCGAAACGCAATCACAGCATGGTGAATACAATACAAGGAACCGACGGAACAGGAACGGATCACAAAGGAATAAATAGGGAGTCTAATCAGGGGAAAGGATCGGGAACAGGTGTGGGAAGACTAAATGATGATTAGGGGAATAGGAACAGCTGGGAGCAGGAACGGAACGACAGAGAGAAGAGAGAGCGAGAGAGTGAGAGAGGGAGGGGGAGAGAGAAGGATAGAACCAAACAAGACCAGCAGAGGGAAACGAATAGCATGGGGAGCACAGGGACAAGACATGACAATAAATGACAAACATGACAGTACCCCCCACTCACCGAGCGCCTCCTGGCGCACTCGAGGAGGAATCCTGGCGGCAACGGAGGAAATCATCGATGAGCGAACGGTCCAGCACGTCCCGAGACGGAACCCAACTCCTCTCCTCAGGACCGTAACCCTCCCAATCCACTAGGTATTGGTGACCCCGTCCCGAACGCATGTCCATAATTTTATGTACCTTGTAAATAGGTGCGCTCTCGACAAGGACGGGAGGGGGAGGGAAGACGAACGGGGGTGCGAAGAAAGGGCTTAACACAGGAGACATGGAAGACAGGATGGACGCGACGAAGATGTCGCGGAAGAAGCAGTCGCACAGCGACAGGATTGACGACCTGGGAGACACGGAACGGACCAATGAACCGCGGAGTCAACTTACGAGAAGCTGTCGTAAGAGGAAGGTTGCGAGTGGAAAGCCACACTCTCTGGCCGCAACAATACCTTGGACTCTTAATCCTGCGTTTATTGGCGGCTCTCACCGTCTGTGCCCTGTAACGGCAAAGTGCAGACCTCACCCTCCCTCCAGGTGCGCTCACAACGTTGGACAAACGCTTGAGCGGAGGAACGCTGGACTCGGCAAGCTGGGATGAGAACAGAGGAGGCTGGTAACCCAGACTACTCTGAAACGGAGATAACCCGGTAGCAGACGAAGGAAGCGAATTGTGAGCGTATTCTGCCCAGGGGAGCTGTTCTGCCCAAGACGCAGGGTTTCTGAAAGAAAGGCTGCGTAGTATGCGACCAATCGTCTGATTGGCCCTCTGCTTGACCGTTAGACTGGGGATGAAACCCGGAAGAGAGACTGACGGACGCACCAATCAAACGACAGAACTCCCTCCAAAACTGTGACGTGAATTGCGGACCTCTGTCTGAAACGGCGTCTAACGGGAGGCCATGAATTCTGAATACATTCTCAATAATGATTTGTGCCGTCTCCTTAGCGGAAGGAAGTTTAGCGAGGGAATGAAATGTGCCGCCTTAGAGAACCTATCGACAACCGTCAGAATCACAGTCTTCCCCGCAGACAAAGGCAGACCGGTAATGAAGTCTAAGGCAATGTGAGACCATGGTCGAGAAGGAATGGGAGCGGTCTGAGACGACCGGCAGGAGGAGAGTTACCCGACTTAGTCTGCGCGCAGTCCGAACAGGCAGCCACGAAACGGCGCGTGTCACGCTCCTGAGTCGGCCACCAAAAGCGCTGGCGAATAGACGCAAGAGTGCCTCGAACACCGGGATGACCCGCTAACTTGGCAGAGTGAGCCCACTGAAGAACAGCCAGACGAGTGGAAACAGGAACGAAAAGGAGGTTACTAGGACAAGCGCGGGCGACGCAGTGTGCGTGAGTGCTTGCTTAACCTGTCTTTCAATTCCCCAGACTGTTAACCCGACAACACGCCCATAAGGAAGAATCCCTCGGGATCAGTAGAAGCCACAGAAGAACTAAACAGACGGGATAAGGCATCAGGCTTGGTGTTCTTGCTACCCGGACGGTAAGAAATCACAAACTCGAAACGAGCGAAAAACAACGCCCAACGAGCTTGACGGGCATTAAGTCGTTTGGCAGAACGGATGTACTCAAGGTTCTTATGGTCTGTCCAAACGACACAAAGGAACGGTCGCCCCCTCCAACCACTGTCGCCATTCGCCTAGGGCTAAGCGGATGGCGAGCAGTTCACGGTTACCCACATCATAGTTGCGCTCAGATGGCGACAGGCGATGAGAAAAATAAGCGCAAGGATGAACCTTATCGTCAGACTGGAAGCGCTGGGATAGAATGGCTCCCACGCCTACCTCTGAAGCGTCAACCTCGACAATGAATTGTCTAGTGACGTCAGGAGTAACGAGGATAGGAGCGGACGTAAAACGTTCTTTTAGAAGATCAAAAGCTCCTGGGCGGAACCGGACCACTTAAAACACGTCTTGACAGAAGTAAGAGCTGTGAGAGGGGCAACTTGACCGAAATTACGAATGAAACGCCGATAGAAATTAGCGAAACCTAAAAAGCGCTGCAACTCGACACGTGACCTTGGAACGGGCCAATCACTGACAGCTTGGACCTTAGCGGAATCCATCTGAATGCCTTCAGCGGAAATAACGGAACCGAGAAAAGTAACGGAGGAGACATGAAAAGAGCACTTCTCAGCCTTTACGTAGAGACAATTCTCTAAAAGGCGCTGTAGAACACGTCGAACGTGCTGAACATGAATCTCGAGTGACGGAGAAAAAATCAGGATATCGTCAAGATAGACAAAAACAAAAATGTTCAGCATGTCTCTCAGAACATCATTAACTAATGCCTGAAAAACAGCTGGCGCATTGGCGAGACCGAACGGCAGAACCCGGTACTCAAAATGCCCTAACGGAGTATTAACGCCGTTTTCCACTCGTCCCCCTCTCTGATGCGCACGAGATGGTAAGCGTTACGAAGGTCCAACTTAGTAAAGCACCTGGCTCCCTGCAGAATCTCGAAGGCTGATGACATAAGGGAAGCGGATAACGATTCTTAACCGTTATGTCATTCAGCCCTCGATAATCACGCAGGGGCGCAGAGTACCGTCCTTCTTCTTAACAAAAAGAACCCCGCCCCGGCCGGAGAGGAAGAAGGCACTATGGTACCGGCGTCAAGAGACACAGACAAATAATCCTCGAGAGCCTTACGTTCGGGAGCCGACAGAGAGTATAGTCTACCTCGAGGAGGAGTGGTCCCCGGAAGGAGATCAATACTACAATCATACGACCGGTGAGGAGGAAGGGAGTTGGCTCGGGACCGACTGAAGACCGTGCGCAGATCATGATATTCCTCCGGCACTCCTGTCAAATCGCCAGGTTCCTCCTGAGAAGTAGGGACAGAAGAAATGGGAGGGATGGCAGACATTAAACACTTCACATGACAAGAAACGTTCCAGGATAGGATAGAATTACTAGACCAATTAATAGAAGGATTATGACATACAAGCCAGGGGTGACCCAAAACAACAGGTGTAAACGGTGAACGGAAAATCAAAAGACATAGTCTCACTGTGGTTACCAGATACTGTGAGAGTTAAAGGTAGTGTCTCAAATTTGATACTGGGAAGATGACTACCATCTAAGGCAAACATGGGCGTAGGCCTGTCTAACGGTCTGAAAGGAATGTTATGTTTCCGAGCCCATGCTTCGTCCATGAAACAACCCTCAGCCCCAGAGTCAATCAAAGCACTGCATGTAGCACCCGAACCGGTCCAGCGTAGATGGACCGACATAGTAGTACAAGATCTAGATGAAGGGACCTGAGTAGTAGCGCTCACCAGTAGCCCTCCGCTTACTGATGGGCTCTGGCCTCTTACTGGACATGAAATAACAAAATGTCCAGCAACTCCGCAATAGAGGCACAGGCGGTTGGTGATCCTCTGTTCCCTCTCCTTATTCGAGATGCGAATCCCTCCCAGCTGCATGGGCTCAGTCTCAAAGCCAGAGGAGGGAGATGGTTGCGATGCGGAGCAGGGAAACACCGTTGATGCGAGCTCTCTTCCACGAGCCCGGTGACGAAGATCTACCCGTCGTTCTATGCGGATGGCGAGAGCAATCAAAGAGTCCACATCTGAAGGAACCTCCCGGGAGAGAATCTCATCCTTAACCGCTGCGTGGAGTCCCTCCAGAAAACGAGCGAGCAGCGCCGGCTCGTTCCACTCACTAGAGGCAGCAAGAGTGCGAAACTCAATGGAATAATCCGTTATGGACCGTTCACCTTGGCATAAGGAAGCCAGGGCCCTAGAAGCCTCCTCACCAAAACTGAACGGTCAAAAACCCGAATCATCTCCTCTTTAAAGTTCTGGAATCTGTTAGAGCAATCAGCCCTTGCCTCCCAGATAGCTGTGCCCCATTCTCGAGCCCGGCCAGTAAGGAGTGAAATGACGTAAGCAACCCGAGCTCTCTCTCTAGAGTATGTGTGGGGTTGGAGAGAGAACACAATCTCACACTGCGTGAGAAAGGAGCGGCACTCAGTGGGCTGCCCGGAGTAGCAAGGTGGGTTATTAACCCTGGGTTCTGGAGGCTCGGCAGGCCAGGGAGTAACAGGTGGCACGAGACGTAGACTCTGGAACTGTCCAGAGAGGTCGGAAACCTGAGCGGCCAGGTTCTCCACGGCATGGCGAGCAGCAGACAATTCCTGCTCGTGTCTGCCGAGCATGGCTCCTTGGAACTCGACGGCAGTGTAACGAGCGTCTGAAGTCGCTGGGTCCATTCCTTGGTCGGTTCCTTCTGTCATGCAGGTAAAAGAGGACCCAAAAGCGACTTAACAGAAACAGAGTTTAATAATGTTCAAAACGGAATAACTG
>NW_025758429.1:0-5173 GCF_021184085.1 Oncorhynchus gorbuscha | reverse complement strand
TTCTTTCCTCTTTCTATCCCTCTCTCCCCTCCCTCTCTCACTCTCTCGCTCTCTCTTCTCTATCGTTCCGTTCCTGCTCCCAGCTGTTCCTATTCCCCTCTAATCATCATTTAGTCTTCCCACACCTGTTCCCGATCCTTTCCCTGATTGGAGTCCCTATTTATTCCTTTGTGTTCCGTTCCTGTCCTGTCGGTTCCTTGTTTAGAATTCACCGTGCTGTGATTGTGTATCGCCCTGTCCTGTCGTGTTTTTGCTGTGATTGTGTTTCTGTCCTGTCGTGTTTTTGCCTTCATCAGATGCTGCGTGTGAGCAGGTGTCTCTGTCAACTACGGCCTGCGCCTACCCGGCGACCTGCAGTCTGTGGCCGCTTCTCCTGTTATTCCCCTACAGACTAGAGGATTTCTGTTATTCCCTGTTTGGACTTGAATAAACTCTGTTTCTGTTAAGTCGCTTTTGGGTCCTCTTTCACCTGCATGACAGAAGGAACCGACCAAGGAATGGACCCAGCGACTTCAGACGCTCGTTACACTGCCGTCGAGATCCAAGGAGCCATGCTCGGCAGACACGAGCAGGAATTGTCTGCTGCTCGCCATGCCGTGGAGAACCTGGCCGCTCAGGTTTCCCGACCTCTCTGACAGTTCCAGAGTCTACGTCTCGTGCCACCTGTTACTTCCTGGCCTGCCGAGCCTCCAGAACCTAGGGTTAATAACCCACCTTGCTACTCCGGGCAGCCCACTGAGTGCCGCTCCTTTCTCACGCAGTGTGAGATTGTGTTCTCTCTCCAACCCAACACATACTCTAGAGAGAGAGCTCGGGTGCTTACGTCATTTCACTCCTTACTGGCCGGGCTCGAGAATGGGGCACAGCTATCTGGGAGGCAAGGGCTGATTGCTCTAACAAGTTCCAGAACTTTAAAGAGGAGATGATTCGGGTTTTTGACCGTTCAGTTTTTGGTGGGGAGGCTTCTAGGGCCCTGGCTTCCTTATGCCAAGGTGAACGGTCCATAACGGATTATTCTATTGAGTTTCGCACTCTTGCTGCCTCTAGTGAGTGGAACGAGCCGGCGCTGCTCGCTCGTTTTCTGGAGGGACTCCACGCAGTGGTTAAGGATGAGATTCTCTCCGGGAGGTTCCTTCAGATGTGGACTTTGATTGCTCTCGCCATCCGCATAGAACGACGGGTAGATCTTCGTCACCGGGCTCGTGGAAGAGAGCTCGCATCAACGGTGTTTCCCTGCTCCGCATCGCAACCATCTCCTCCTCTGGCTTTGAGACTGAGCCCATGCAGCTGGGAGGGATTCGTGATCTCGACTAAGGAGAGGGAACGGAGGATCACCAACCGCCTGTGCCTCTATTGCGGGAGTTGCTGGACATTTTGTTAATTCATGTCCAGTAAAAGCCAGAGCTCATCTGTAAGCGGAGGGCTACAGGTGAGCGCAACTACTCAAGTCTCTCCATCAAAATCCTGTACTACTTTGTCGGTCCATCTACGCTGACCGGTTCGGGTGCTACATGTAGTGCCTTGATAGACTCTGGGGCTGAGGGTTGTTTCATGGACGAAGCATGGGTTCGGAAACATGACATTCCTTTCAGAGAGTTAGAGAAGCCTACGCCCATGTTCGCCTTAGATGGTAGTCATCTTCCCAGTATCAGATTTGAGACACTACCTTTAACCCTCACAGTATCTGGTAACCACAGTGAGACTATTTCTTTTTTGATTTTCCGTTCACCGTTTACACCTGTTGTTTTGGGTCATCCCTGGCTAGTATGTCATAATCCTTCTATTAATTGGTCTAGTAATTCTATCCTATCCTGGAACGTTTCTTGTCATGTGAAGTGTTTAATGTCTGCCATCCTCCCGCTTCTTCTGTCCCTACTTCTCAGGAGGAACCTGGCGATTTGACAGGAGTGCCGGAGGAATATCATGATCTGCGCACGGTCTTCAGTCGGTCCCGAGCCAACTCCCTTCCTCCTCACCGGTCGTATGATTGTAGTATTGATCTCCTTCCGGGGACCACTCCTCCTCGAGGTAGACTATACTCTCTGTCGGCTCCCGAACGTAAGGCTCTCGAGGATTATTTGTCTGTGTCTCTTGACGCCGGTACCATAGTGCCTTCTTCCTTCCTCCGGCCGGGGCGGGGTTCTTTTTGTTAAGAAGAAGGACGGTACTCTGCGCCCTGCGTGGATTATCGAGGGCTGAATGACATAACGGTTAAGAATCGTTATCCGCTCCCCTTATGTCATCAGCCTTCGAGATTCTGCAGGGAGCCAGGTGCTTTACTAAGTTGGACCTTCGTAACGCTTACCATCTCGTGCGCATCAGAGAGGGGGACGAGTGGAAAACGGCGTTTAACACTCCGTTAGGGCATTTTGAGTACCGGGTTCTGCCGTTTGGTCTCGCCAATGCGCCAGCTGTTTTTCAGGCATTAGTTAATGATGTTCTGAGAGACATGCTGAACATCTTTGTTTTTGTCTATCTTGACGATATCCTGATTTTTTCTCCGTCACTCGAGATTCATGTTCAGCACGCTCGACGTGTTCTACAGCGCCTTTAGAGAATTGTCTCTACGTAAAGGCTGAGAAGTGCTCTTTTCATGTCTCCTCCGTTACTTTTCTCGGTTCCGTTATTTCCGCTGAAGGCATTCAGATGGATTCCGCTAAGGTCCAAGCTGTCAGTGATTGGCCCGCTCCAAGGTCACGTGTCGAGTTGCAGCGCTTTTTAGGTTTCGCTAATTTCTATCGGCGTTTCATTCGTAATTTCGGTCAAGTTGCTGCCCTCTCACAGCTCTTACTTCTGTCAAGACGTGTTTTAAGTGGTCCGGTTCCGCCCAGGGAGCTTTTGATCTTCTAAAAGAACGTTTTACGTCCGCTCCTATCCTCGTTACTCCTGACGTCACTAGACAATTCATTGTCGAGGTTGACGCTTCAGAGGTAGGCGTGGGAGCCATTCTATCCCAGCGCTTCCAGTCTGACGATAAGGTTCATCCTTGCGCTTTATTTTTCTCATCGCCTGTCGCCATCTGAGCGCAACTATGATGTGGGTAACCGTGAACTGCTCGCCATCCGCTTAGCCCTAGGCGAATGGCGACAGTGGTTGGAGGGGGCGACTGTCCTTTGTCGCTTGGACAGACCATAAGAACCTTGAGTACATCCGTTCTGCCAAACGACTTAATGCCCGTCAAGCTCGTTGGGCGTTGTTTTTCGCTCGTTTCGAGTTTGTGATTTCTACCGTCCGGGTAGCAAGAACACCAAGCCTGATGCCTTATCCCGTCTGTTTAGTTCTTCTGTGGCTTCTACTGATCCCGAGGGGATTCTTCCTTATGGGCGTGTTGTCGGGTTAACAGTCTGGGGAATTGAAAGACAGGTTAAGCAAGCACTCACGCACACTGCGTCGCCGCGCGCTTGTCCTAGTAACCTCCTTTTCGTTCCTGTTTCCACTGTCTGGCTGTTCTTCAGTGGGCTCACTCTGCCAAGTTAGCTGGTCATCCCGGTGTTCGAGGCACTCTTGCGTCTATTCGCCAGCGCTTTTGGTGGCCGACTCAGGAGCGTGACACGCGCCGCTTCGTGGCTGCTTGTTCGGACTGCGCGCAGACTAAGTCGGGTAACTCTCCTCCTGCCGGTCGTCTCAGACCGCTCCCCATTCCTTCTCGACCATGGTCTCACATCGCCTTAGACTTCATTACCGGTCTGCCTTTGTCTGCGGGGAAGACTGTGATTCTTACGGTTGTCGATAGGTTCTCTAAGGCGGCACATTTCATTCCCCTCGCTAAACTTCCTTCCGCTAAGGAGACGGCACAAATCATTATTGAGAATGTATTCAGAATTCATGGCCTCCCGTTAGACGCCGTTTCAGACAGAGGCCCGCAATTCACGTCACAGTTTTGGAGGGAGTTCTGTCGTTGATTGGTGCGTCCGTCAGTCTCTCTTCCGGGTTTCATCCCCAGTCTAACGGTCAAGCAGAGAGGGCCAATCAGACGATTGGTCGCATACTACGCAGCCTTTCTTTCAGAAACCCTGCGTCTTGGGCAGAACAGCTCCCCTGGGCAGAATACGCTCACAATTCGCTTCCTTCGTCTGCTACCGGGTTATTCTCCGTTTCAGAGTAGTCTGGGTTACCAGCCTCCTCTGTTCTCATCCCAGCTTGCCGAGTCCAGCGTGCCTCCGCCTCAAGCGTTTGTCCAACGTTGTGAGCGCACCTGGAGGAGGGGGAGGTCTGCACTTTGCCGTTACAGGGCACAGACGGTGAGAGCCGCCAATAAACGCAGGATTAAGAGTCCAAGGTATTGTTGCGGCCAGAGAGTGTGGCTTTCCACTCGCAACCTTCCTCTTACGACAGCTTCTCGTAAGTTGACTCGCGGTTCATTGGTCCGTTCCGTGTCTCCCAGGTCGCCAATCCTGTCGCTGTGCGACTGCTTCTTCCGCGACATCTTCGTCGCGTCCATCCTGTCTTCCATGTCTCCTGTGTTAAGCCCTTTCTTCGCACCCCGTTCGTCTTCCCTCCCCCTCCCGTCCTTGTCGAGAGCGCACCTATTTACAAGGTACATAAGATCATGGACATGCGTCGGGACGGGGTCACCAATACTTAGTGGATTGGGAGGGTTACGGTCCTGAGGAGAGGAGTTGGGTTCCGTCTCGGGACGTGCTGGACCGTTCACTCATCGATGATTTCCTCCGTTGCCGCCAGGATTCCTCCTCGAGTGCGCCAGGAGGCGCCGGTGAGTGGGGGTACTGTCATGTTTGTCATTTATTATCATGTCTTGTCCCTGTGCTCCCCATTCTATTCGTTTCCCTCTGCTGGTCTTATTAGGTTCTTTCCCCTCTTTCTATCCCTCTCTCTCCTCCCTCTTCTCACTCTCTCGCTCTCTCTCTCTCTATCGTCTGCTCCTGCTCCCAGCTGTTCCTATTCCCTAATCATCATTTAGTCTTCCCACACCTGTTCCCGATCCTTTCCCCTGATTGGAGTCCCTATTTATTCCTTTGTGTTCCGCTCCTGTCCTGTCGGTTCCTTGTTTAGAATTCACCGTGCTGTGATTGTGTATCGCCCTGTCCTGTCGTGTTTTTGCCTTCATCAGATGCTGCGTGTGAGCAGGTGTCTCTGTCAACTACGGCCTGCGCTTACCCGGCGACCTGCAGTCTGTGGCCGCTTTCTCCTGTTATTCCCCTACAGACTAGAG